>NW_027144912.1:0-30698 GCF_026170545.1 Melanerpes formicivorus
CATTGTTGGGGTAAAACCTAAAGGGAAAGACCTAGCACCAAATCCAATTTGCCATCTGATCTAACTTCTGGAGGCAGTCAAAATGAGCCTTAGAATTCTTCCCTACCTTATTCCTGTGCTGAGATACAGGCTGCTCCAACCTGCTGTAAAATGCTTGATTTCGAGAGTGAGCGAAACTAATGAAAACATTGTTGGGGTAAAACCTAAAGGGAAAGACCTAGCACCAAATCCAATTTGCCATCTGATCTAACTTCTGGAGGCAGTCAAAATGATCCTTAGAATTCTTCCCTACCTTATTCCTCTGCTGAGATACAGGCTGCTCCAACCTGCTGTAAAATGCTTGATTTCGAGAGTGAGCGAAACTAATGAAAACATTGTTGGGGTAAAACCTAAAGGGAAAGACCTAGCACCAAATCCAATTTGCCATCTGATCTAACTTCTGGAGGCAGTCAAAATGAGCCTTAGAATTCTTCCCTACCTTATTCCTGTGCTGAGATACAGGCTGCTCCAACCTGCTGTAAAATGCTTGATTTCGAGAGGGAGCGAAACTAATGAAAACATTGTTGGGGTAAAACCTAAAGGGAAAGACCTAGCACCAAATCCAATTTGCCATCTGATCTAACTTCTGGAGGCAGTCAAAATGATCCTTAGAATTCTTCCCTACCTTATTCCTGTGCTGAGATACAGGCTGCTCCAACCTGCTGTAAAATGCTTGATTTCGAGAGTGAGCGAAACTAATGAAAACATTGTTGGGGTAAAACCTAAAGGGAAAGACCTAGCACCAAATCCAATTTGCCATCTGATCTAACTTCTGGAGGCAGTCAAAATGAGCCTTAGAATTCTTCCCTACCTTATTCCTGTGCTGAGATACAGGCTGCTCCAACCTGCTGTAAAATGCTTGATTTCGAGAGGGAGCGAAACTAATGAAAACATTGTTGGGGTAAAACCTAAAGGGAAAGACCTAGCACCAAATCCAATTTGCCATCTGATCTAACTTCTGGAGGCAGTCAAAATGAGCCTTAGAATTCTTCCCTACCTTATTCCTGTGCTGAGATACAGGCTGCTCCAACCTGCTGTAAAATGCTTGATTTCGAGAGTGAGCGAAACTAATGAAAACATTGTTGGGGTAAAACCTAAAGGGAAAGACCTAGCACCAAATCCAATTTGCCATCTGATCTAACTTCTGGAGGCAGTCAAAATGAGCCTTAGAATTCTTCCCTACCTTATTCCTGTGCTGAGATACAGGCTGCTCCAACCTGCTGTAAAATGCTTGATTTCGAGAGTGAGCGAAACTAATGAAAACATTGTTGGGGTAAAACCTAAAGGGAAAGACCTAGCACCAAATCCAATTTGCCATCTGATCTAACTTCTGGAGGCAGTCAAAATGATCCTTAGAATTCTTCCCTACCTTATTCCTGTGCTGAGATACAGGCTGCTCCAACCTGCTGTAAAATGCTTGATTTCGAGAGTGAGCGAAACTAATGAAAACATTGTTGGGGTAAAACCTAAAGGGAAAGACCTAGCACCAAATCCAATTTGCCATCTGATCTAACTTCTGGAGGCAGTCAAAATGAGCCTTAGAATTCTTCCCTACCTTATTCCTGTGCTGAGATACAGGCTGCTCCAACCTGCTGTAAAATGCTTGATTTCGAGAGGGAGCGAAACTAATGAAAACATTGTTGGGGTAAAACCTAAAGGGAAAGACCTAGCACCAAATCCAATTTGCCATCTGATCTAACTTCTGGAGGCAGTCAAAATGAGCCTTAGAATTCTTCCCTACCTTATTCCTGTGCTGAGATACAGGCTGCTCCACCCTGCTGTAAAATGCTTGATTTCGAGAGTGAGCGAAACTAATGAAAACATTGTTGGGGTAAAACCTAAAGGGAAAGACCTAGCACCAAATCCAATTTGCCATCTGATCTAACTTCTGGAGGCAGTCAAAATGAGCCTTAGAATTCTTCCCTACCTTATTCCTGTGCTGAGATACAGGCTGCTCCAACCTGCTGTAAAATGCTTGATGTCGAGAGTGAGCGAAACTAATGAAAACATTGTTGGGGTAAAACCTAAAGGGAAAGACCTAGCACCAAATCCAATTTGCCATCTGATCTAACTTCTGGAGGCAGTCAAAATGAGCCTTAGAATTCTTCCCTACCTTATTCCTGTGCTGAGATACAGGCTGCTCCAACCTGCTGTAAAATGCTTGATTTCGAGAGTGAGCGAAACTAATGAAAACATTGTTGGGGTAAAACCTAAAGGGAAAGACCTAGCACCAAATCCAATTTGCCATCTGATCTAACTTCTGGAGGCAGTCAAAATGAGCCTTAGAATTCTTCCCTACCTTATTCCTGTGCTGAGATACAGGCTGCTCCAACCTGCTGTAAAATGCTTGATTTCGAGAGTGAGCGAAACTAATGAAAACATTGTTGGGGTAAAACCTAAAGGGAAAGACCTAGCACCAAATCCAATTTGCCATCTGATCTAACTTCTGGAGGCAGTCAAAATGAGCCTTAGAATTCTTCCCTACCTTATTCCTGTGCTGAGATACAGGCTGCTCCAACCTGCTGTAAAATGCTTGATTTCGAGAGGGAGCGAAACTAATGAAAACATTGTTGGGGTAAAACCTAAAGGGAAAGACCTAGCACCAAATCCAATTTGCCATCTGATCTAACTTCTGGAGGCAGTCAAAATGATCCTTAGAATTCTTCCCTACCTTATTCCTCTGCTGAGATACAGGCTGCTCCAACCTGCTGTAAAATGCTTGATTTCGAGAGTGAGCGAAACTAATGAAAACATTGTTGGGGTAAAACCTAAAGGGAAAGACCTAGCACCAAATCCAATTTGCCATCTGATCTAACTTCTGGAGGCAGTCAAAATGAGCCTTAGAATTCTTCCCTACCTTATTCCTGTGCTGAGATACAGGCTGCTCCAACCTGCTGTAAAATGCTTGATTTCGAGAGGGAGCGAAACTAATGAAAACATTGTTGGGGTAAAACCTAAAGGGAAAGACCTAGCACCAAATCCAATTTGCCATCTGATCTAACTTCTGGAGGCAGTCAAAATGATCCTTAGAATTCTTCCCTACCTTATTCCTGTGCTGAGATACAGGCTGCTCCAACCTGCTGTAAAATGCTTGATTTCGAGAGTGAGCGAAACTAATGAAAACATTGTTGGGGTAAAACCTAAAGGGAAAGACCTAGCACCAAATCCAATTTGCCATCTGATCTAACTTCTGGAGGCAGTCAAAATGAGCCTTAGAATTCTTCCCTACCTTATTCCTGTGCTGAGATACAGGCTGCTCCAACCTGCTGTAAAATGCTTGATTTCGAGAGTGAGCGAAACTAATGAAAACATTGTTGGGGTAAAACCTAAAGGGAAAGACCTAGCACCAAATCCAATTTGCCATCTGATCTAACTTCTGGAGGCAGTCAAAATGAGCCTTAGAATTCTTCCCTACCTTATTCCTGTGCTGAGATACAGGCTGCTCCAACCTGCTGTAAAATGCTTGATTTCGAGAGTGAGCGAAACTAATGAAAACATTGTTGGGGTAAAACCTAAAGGGAAAGACCTAGCACCAAATCCAATTTGCCATCTGATCTAACTTCTGGAGGCAGTCAAAATGAGCCTTAGAATTCTTCCCTACCTTATTCCTGTGCTGAGATACAGGCTGCTCCAACCTGCTGTAAAATGCTTGATTTCGAGAGTGAGCGAAACTAATGAAAACATTGTTGGGGTAAAACCTAAAGGGAAAGACCTAGCACCAAATCCAATTTGCCATCTGATCTAACTTCTGGAGGCAGTCAAAATGATCCTTAGAATTCTTCCCTACCTTATTCCTGTGCTGAGATACAGGCTGCTCCAACCTGCTGTAAAATGCTTGATTTCGAGAGTGAGCGAAACTAATGAAAACATTGTTGGGGTAAAACCTAAAGGGAAAGACCTAGCACCAAATCCAATTTGCCATCTGATCTAACTTCTGGAGGCAGTCAAAATGAGCCTTAGAATTCTTCCCTACCTTATTCCTGTGCTGAGATACAGGCTGCTCCAACCTGCTGTAAAATGCTTGATTTCGAGAGGGAGCGAAACTAATGAAAACATTGTTGGGGTAAAACCTAAAGGGAAAGACCTAGCACCAAATCCAATTTGCCATCTGATCTAACTTCTGGAGGCAGTCAAAATGATCCTTAGAATTCTTCCCTACCTTATTCCTGTGCTGAGATACAGGCTGCTCCAACCTGCTGTAAAATGCTTGATTTCGAGAGTGAGCGAAACTAATGAAAACATTGTTGGGGTAAAACCTAAAGGGAAAGACCTAGCACCAAATCCAATTTGCCATCTGATCTAACTTCTGGAGGCAGTCAAAATGAGCCTTAGAATTCTTCCCTACCTTATTCCTGTGCTGAGATACAGGCTGCTCCAACCTGCTGTAAAATGCTTGATTTCGAGAGGGAGCGAAACTAATGAAAACATTGTTGGGGTAAAACCTAAAGGGAAAGACCTAGCACCAAATCCAATTTGCCATCTGATCTAACTTCTGGAGGCAGTCAAAATGAGCCTTAGAATTCTTCCCTACCTTATTCCTGTGCTGAGATACAGGCTGCTCCACCCTGCTGTAAAATGCTTGATTTCGAGAGTGAGCGAAACTAATGAAAACATTGTTGGGGTAAAACCTAAAGGGAAAGACCTAGCACCAAATCCAATTTGCCATCTGATCTAACTTCTGGAGGCAATCAAAATGAGCCTTAGAATTCTTCCCTACCTTATTCCTGTGCTGAGATACAGGCTGCTCCAACCTGCTGTAAAATGCTTGATTTCGAGAGTGAGCGAAACTAATGAAAACATTGTTGGGGTAAAACCTAAAGGGAAAGACCTAGCACCAAATCCAATTTGCCATCTGATCTAACTTCTGGAGGCAGTCAAAATGATCCTTAGAATTCTTCCCTACCTTATTCCTGTGCTGAGATACAGGCTGCTCCAACCTGCTGTAAAATGCTTGATTTCGAGAGTGAGCGAAACTAATGAAAACATTGTTGGGGTAAAACCTAAAGGGAAAGACCTAGCACCAAATCCAATTTGCCATCTGATCTAACTTCTGGAGGCAGTCAAAATGAGCCTTAGAATTCTTCCCTACCTTATTCCTGTGCTGAGATACAGGCTGCTCCAACCTGCTGTAAAATGCTTGATTTCGAGAGTGAGCGAAACTAATGAAAACATTGTTGGGGTAAAACCTAAAGGGAAAGACCTAGCACCAAATCCAATTTGCCATCTGATCTAACTTCTGGAGGCAGTCAAAATGAGCATTTGAATTCTTCCCTACCTTATTCCTGTGCTGAGATACAGGCTGCTCCAACCTGCTGTAAAATGCTTGATTTCGAGAGGGAGCGAAACTAATGAAAACATTGTTGGGGTAAAACCTAAAGGGAAAGACCTAGCACCAAATCCAATTTGCCATCTGATCTAACTTCTGGAGGCAGTCAAAATGAGCCTTTGAATTCTTCCCTACCTTATTCCTGTGCTGAGATACAGGCTGCTCCAACCTGCTGTAAAATGCTTGATTTCGAGAGTGAGCGAAACTAATGAAAACATTGTTGGGGTAAAACCTAAAGGGAAAGACCTAGCACCAAATCCAATTTGCCATCTGATCTAACTTCTGGAGGCAGTCAAAATGAGCCTTAGAATTCTTCCCTACCTTATTCCTGTGCTGAGATACAGGCTGCTCCAACCTGCTGTAAAATGCTTGATTTCGAGAGTGAGCGAAACTAATGAAAACATTGTTGGGTAAAACCTAAAGGGAAAGACCTAGCACCAAATCCAATTTGCCATCTGATCTAACTTCTGGAGGCAGTCAAAATGAGCCTTAGAATTCTTCCCTACCTTATTCCTGTGCTGAGATACAGGCTGCTCCAACCTGCTGTAAAATGCTTGATTTCGAGAGTGAGCGAAACTAATGAAAACATTGTTGGGGTAAAACCTAAAGGGAAAGACCTAGCACCAAATCCAATTTGCCATCTGATCTAACTTCTGGAGGCAGTCAAAATGATCCTTAGAATTCTTCCCTACCTTATTCCTGTGCTGAGATACAGGCTGCTCCAACCTGCTGTAAAATGCTTGATTTCGAGAGTGAGCGAAACTAATGAAAACATTGTTGGGGTAAAACCTAAAGGGAAAGACCTAGCACCAAATCCAATTTGCCATCTGATCTAACTTCTGGAGGCAGTCAAAATGAGCCTTAGAATTCTTCCCTACCTTATTCCTGTGCTGAGATACAGGCTGCTCCAACCTGCTGTAAAATGCTTGATTTCGAGAGTGAGCGAAACTAATGAAAACATTGTTGGGGTAAAACCTAAAGGGAAAGACCTAGCACCAAATCCAATTTGCCATCTGATCTAACTTCTGGAGGCAGTCAAAATGATCCTTAGAATTCTTCCCTACCTTATTCCTGTGCTGAGATACAGGCTGCTCCAACCTGCTGTAAAATGCTTGATTTCGAGAGTGAGCGAAACTAATGAAAACATTGTTGGGGTAAAACCTAAAGGGAAAGACCTAGCACCAAATCCAATTTGCCATCTGATCTAACTTCTGGAGGCAGTCAAAATGAGCCTTAGAATTCTTCCCTACCTTATTCCTGTGCTGAGATACAGGCTGCTCCAACCTGCTGTAAAATGCTTGATTTCGAGAGTGAGCGAAACTAATGAAAACATTGTTGGGGTAAAACCTAAAGGGAAAGACCTAGCACCAAATCCAATTTGCCATCTGATCTAACTTCTGGAGGCAGTCAAAATGATCCTTAGAATTCTTCCCTACCTTATTCCTGTGCTGAGATACAGGCTGCTCCAACCTGCTGTAAAATGCTTGATTTCGAGAGTGAGCGAAACTAATGAAAACATTGTTGGGGTAAAACCTAAAGGGAAAGACCTAGCACCAAATCCAATTTGCCATCTGATCTAACTTCTGGAGGCAGTCAAAATGAGCCTTAGAATTCTTCCCTACCTTATTCCTGTGCTGAGATACAGGCTGCTCCAACCTGCTGTAAAATGCTTGATTTCGAGAGTGAGCGAAACTAATGAAAACATTGTTGGGGTAAAACCTAAAGGGAAAGACCTAGCACCAAATCCAATTTGCCATCTGATCTAACTTCTGGAGGCAGTCAAAATGATCCTTAGAATTCTTCCCTACTTTATTCCTGTGCTGAGATACAGGCTGCTCCAACCTGCTGTAAAATGCTTGATTTCGAGAGGGAGCGAAACTAATGAAAACATTGTTGGGGTAAAACCTAAAGGGAAAGACCTAGCACCAAATCCAATTTGCCATCTGATCTAACTTCTGGAGGCAGTCAAAATGATCCTTAGAATTCTTCCCTACCTTATTCCTGTGCTGAGATACAGGCTGCTCCAACCTGCTGTAAAATGCTTGATTTCGAGAGTGAGCGAAACTAATGAAAACATTGTTGGGGTAAAACCTAAAGGGAAAGACCTAGCACCAAATCCAATTTGCCATCTGATCTAACTTCTGGAGGCAGTCAAAATGATCCTTAGAATTCTTCCCTACCTTATTCCTGTGCTGAGATACAGGCTGCTCCAACCTGCTGTAAAATGCTTGATTTCGAGAGTGAGCGAAACTAATGAAAACATTGTTGGGGTAAAACCTAAAGGGAAAGACCTAGCACCAAATCCAATTTGCCATCTGATCTAACTTCTGGAGGCAGTCAAAATGAGCCTTAGAATTCTTCCCTACCTTATTCCTGTGCTGAGATAAAGGCTGCTCCAACCTGCTGTAAAATGCTTGATTTCGAGAGTGAGCGAAACTAATGAAAACATTGTTGGGGTAAAACCTAAAGGGAAAGACCTAGCACCAAATCCAATTTGCCATCTGATCTAACTTCTGGAGGCAGTCAAAATGAGCCTTAGAATTCTTCCCTACCTTATTCCTGTGCTGAGATACAGGCTGCTCCAACCTGCTGTAAAATGCTTGATTTCGAGAGTGAGCGAAACTAATGAAAACATTGTTGGGGTAAAACCTAAAGGGAAAGACCTAGCACCAAATCCAATTTGCCATCTGATCTAACTTCTGGAGGCAGTCAAAATGATCCTTAGAATTCTTCCCTACCTTATTCCTGTGCTGAGATACAGGCTGCTCCAACCTGCTGTAAAATGCTTGATTTCGAGAGTGAGCGAAACTAATGAAAACATTGTTGGGGTAAAACCTAAAGGGAAAGACCTAGCACCAAATCCAATTTGCCATCTGATCTAACTTCTGGAGGCAGTCAAAATGAGCCTTAGAATTCTTCCCTACCTTATTCCTGTGCTGAGATACAGGCTGCTCCAACCTGCTGTAAAATGCTTGATTTCGAGAGTGAGCGAAACTAATGAAAACATTGTTGGGGTAAAACCTAAAGGGAAAGACCTAGCACCAAATCCAATTTGCCATCTGATCTAACTTCTGGAGGCAGTCAAAATGAGCATTTGAATTCTTCCCTACCTTATTCCTGTGCTGAGATACAGGCTGCTCCAACCTGCTGTAAAATGCTTGATTTCGAGAGTGAGCGAAACTAATGAAAACATTGTTGGGGTAAAACCTAAAGGGAAAGACCTAGCACCAAATCCAATTTGCCATCTGATCTAACTTCTGGAGGCAGTCAAAATGATCCTTAGAATTCTTCCCTACCTTATTCCTGTGCTGAGATACAGGCTGCTCCAACCTGCTGTAAAATGCTTGATTTCGAGAGGGAGCGAAACTAATGAAAACATTGTTGGGGTAAAACCTAAAGGGAAAGACCTAGCACCAAATCCAATTTGCCATCTGATCTAACTTCTGGAGGCAGTCAAAATGATCCTTAGAATTCTTCCCTACCTTATTCCTGTGCTGAGATACAGGCTGCTCCAACCTGCTGTAAAATGCTTGATTTCGAGAGTGAGCGAAACTAATGAAAACATTGTTGGGGTAAAACCTAAAGGGAAAGACCTAGCACCAAATCCAATTTGCCATCTGATCTAACTTCTGGAGGCAGTCAAAATGATCCTTAGAATTCTTCCCTACCTTATTCCTGTGCTGAGATACAGGCTGCTCCAACCTGCTGTAAAATGCTTGATTTCGAGAGTGAGCGAAACTAATGAAAACATTGTTGGGGTAAAACCTAAAGGGAAAGACCTAGCACCAAATCCAATTTGCCATCTGATCTAACTTCTGGAGGCAGTCAAAATGAGCCTTAGAATTCTTCCCTACCTTATTCCTGTGCTGAGATACAGGCTGCTCCAACCTGCTGTAAAATGCTTGATTTCGAGAGTGAGCGAAACTAATGAAAACATTGTTGGGGTAAAACCTAAAGGGAAAGACCTAGCACCAAATCCAATTTGCCATCTGATCTAACTTCTGGAGGCAGTCAAAATGAGCCTTAGAATTCTTCCCTACCTTATTCCTGTGCTGAGATACAGGCTGCTCCAACCTGCTGTAAAATGCTTGATTTCGAGAGTGAGCGAAACTAATGAAAACATTGTTGGGGTAAAACCTAAAGGGAAAGACCTAGCACCAAATCCAATTTGCCATCTGATCTAACTTCTGGAGGCAGTCAAAATGAGCCTTAGAATTCTTCCCTACCTTATTCCTGTGCTGAGATACAGGCTGCTCCAACCTGCTGTAAAATGCTTGATTTCGAGAGGGAGCGAAACTAATGAAAACATTGTTGGGGTAAAACCTAAAGGGAAAGACCTAGCACCAAATCCAATTTGCCATCTGATCTAACTTCTGGAGGCAGTCAAAATGAGCCTTAGAATTCTTCCCTACCTTATTCCTGTGCTGAGATACAGGCTGCTCCAACCTGCTGTAAAATGCTTGATTTCGAGAGTGAGCGAAACTAATGAAAACATTGTTGGGGTAAAACCTAAAGGGAAAGACCTAGCACCAACTCCAATTTGCCATCTGATCTAACTTCTGGAGGCAGTCAAAATGATCCTTAGAATTCTTCCCTACCTTATTCCTGTGCTGAGATACAGGCTGCTCCAACCTGCTGTAAAATGCTTGATTTCGAGAGTGAGCGAAACTAATGAAAACATTGTTGGGGTAAAACCTAAAGGGAAAGACCTAGCACCAAATCCAATTTGCCATCTGATCTAACTTCTGGAGGCAGTCAAAATGATCCTTAGAATTCTTCCCTACCTTATTCCTGTGCTGAGATACAGGCTGCTCCAACCTGCTGTAAAATGCTTGATTTCGAGAGTGAGCGAAACTAATGAAAACATTGTTGGGGTAAAACCTAAAGGGAAAGACCTAGCACCAAATCCAATTTGCCATCTGATCTAACTTCTGGAGGCAGTCAAAATGATCCTTAGAATTCTTCCCTACCTTATTCCTGTGCTGAGATACAGGCTGCTCCAACCTGCTGTAAAATGCTTGATTTCGAGAGTGAGCGAAACTAATGAAAACATTGTTGGGGTAAAACCTAAAGGGAAAGACCTAGCACCAAATCCAATTTGCCATCTGATCTAACTTCTGGAGGCAGTCAAAATGAGCCTTAGAATTCTTCCCTACCTTATTCCTGTGCTGAGATACAGGCTGCTCCAACCTGCTGTAAAATGCTTGATTTCGAGAGTGAGCGAAACTAATGAAAACATTGTTGGGGTAAAACCTAAAGGGAAAGACCTAGCACCAAATCCAATTTGCCATCTGATCTAACTTCTGGAGGCAGTCAAAATGAGCATTTGAATTCTTCCCTACCTTATTCCTGTGCTGAGATACAGGCTGCTCCAACCTGCTGTAAAATGCTTGATTTCGAGAGTGAGCGAAACTAATGAAAACATTGTTGGGGTAAAACCTAAAGGGAAAGACCTAGCACCAAATCCAATTTGCCATCTGATCTAACTTCTGGAGGCAGTCAAAATGAGCATTTGAATTCTTCCCTACCTTATTCCTGTGCTGAGATACAGGCTGCTCCAACCTGCTGTAAAATGCTTGATTTCGAGAGTGAGCGAAACTAATGAAAACATTGTTGGGGTAAAACCTAAAGGGAAAGACCTAGCACCAAATCCAATTTGCCATCTGATCTAACTTCTGGAGGCAGTCAAAATGATCCTTAGAATTCTTCCCTACCTTATTCCTGTGCTGAGATACAGGCTGCTCCAACCTGCTGTAAAATGCTTGATTTCGAGAGTGAGCGAAACTAATGAAAACATTGTTGGGGTAAAACCTAAAGGGAAAGACCTAGCACCAAATCCAATTTGCCATCTGATCTAACTTCTGGAGGCAGTCAAAATGAGCCTTAGAATTCTTCCCTACCTTATTCCTGTGCTGAGATACAGGCTGCTCCAACCTGCTGTAAAATGCTTGATTTCGAGAGTGAGCGAAACTAATGAAAACATTGTTGGGGTAAAACCTAAAGGGAAAGACCTAGCACCAAATCCAATTTGCCATCTGATCTAACTTCTGGAGGCAGTCAAAATGAGCCTTAGAATTCTTCCCTACCTTATTCCTGTGCTGAGATACAGGCTGCTCCAACCTGCTGTAAAATGCTTGATTTCGAGAGTGAGCGAAACTAATGAAAACATTGTTGGGGTAAAACCTAAAGGGAAAGACCTAGCACCAAATCCAATTTGCCATCTGATCTAACTTCTGGAGGCAGTCAAAATGATCCTTAGAATTCTTCCCTACCTTATTCCTGTGCTGAGATAAAGGCTGCTCCAACCTGCTGTAAAATGCTTGATTTCGAGAGTGAGCGAAACTAATGAAAACATTGTTGGGGTAAAACCTAAAGGGAAAGACCTAGCACCAAATCCAATTTGCCATCTGATCTAACTTCTGGAGGCAGTCAAAATGAGCCTTAGAATTCTTCCCTACCTTATTCCTGTGCTGAGATACAGGCTGCTCCAACCTGCTGTAAAATGCTTGATTTCGAGAGTGAGCGAAACTAATGAAAACATTGTTCGGGTAAAACCTAAAGGGAAAGACCTAGCACCAAATCCAATTTGCCATCTGATCTAACTTCTGGAGGCAGTCAAAATGATCCTTAGAATTCTTCCCTACCTTATTCCTGTGCTGAGATACAGGCTGCTCCAACCTGCTGTAAAATGCTTGATTTCGAGAGTGAGCGAAACTAATGAAAACATTGTTGGGGTAAAACCTAAAGGGAAAGACCTAGCACCAAATCCAATTTGCCATCTGATCTAACTTCTGGAGGCAGTCAAAATGAGCCTTAGAATTCTTCCCTACCTTATTCCTGTGCTGAGATACAGGCTGCTCCAACCTGCTGTAAAATGCTTGATTTCGAGAGGGAGCGAAACTAATGAAAACATTGTTGGGGTAAAACCTAAAGGGAAAGACCTAGCACCAAATCCAATTTGCCATCTGATCTAACTTCTGGAGGCAGTCAAAATGATCCTTAGAATTCTTCCCTACCTTATTCCTGTGCTGAGATACAGGCTGCTTCAACCTGCTGTCAAATGCTTGATTTCGAGAGTGAGCGAAACTAATGAAAACATTGTTGGGGTAAAACCTAAAGGGAAAGACCTAGCACCAAATCCAATTTGCCATCTGATCTAACTTCTGGAGGCAGTCAAAATTAGCATTTGAATTCTTCCCTACCTTATTCCTGTGCTGAGATACAGGCTGCTCCAACCTGCTGTAAAATGCTTGATTTCGAGAGTGAGCGAAACTAATGAAAACATTGTTGGGGTAAAACCTAAAGGGAAAGACCTAGCACCAAATCCAATTTGCCATCTGATCTAACTTCTGGAGGCAGTCAAAATGAGCCTTAGAATTCTTCCCTACCTTATTCCTGTGCTGAGATACAGGCTGCTCCAACCTGCTGTAAAATGCTTGATTTCGAGAGTGAGCGAAACTAATGAAAACATTGTTGGGGTAAAACCTAAAGGGAAAGACCTAGCACCAAATCCAATTTGTCATCTGATCTAACTTCTGGAGGCAGTCAAAATGAGCCTTAGAATTCTTCCCTACCTTATTCCTGTGCTGAGATACAGGCTGCTCCAACCTGCTGTAAAATGCTTGATTTCGAGAGTGAGCGAAACTAATGAAAACATTGTTGGGGTAAAACCTAAAGGGAAAGACCTAGCACCAAATCCAATTTGCCATCTGATCTAACTTCTGGAGGCAGTCAAAATGATCCTTAGAATTCTTCCCTACCTTATTCCTGTGCTGAGATACAGGCTGCTCCAACCTGCTGTAAAATGCTTGATTTCGAGAGTGAGCGAAACTAATGAAAACATTGTTGGGGTAAAACCTAAAGGGAAAGACCTAGCACCAAATCCAATTTGCCATCTGATCTAACTTCTGGAGGCAGTCAAAATGATCCTTAGAATTCTTCCCTACCTTATTCCTGTGCTGAGATACAGGCTGCTCCAACCTGCTGTAAAATGCTTGATTTCGAGAGTGAGCGAAACTAATGAAAACATTGTTGGGGTAAAACCTAAAGGGAAAGACCTAGCACCAAATCCAATTTGCCATCTGATCTAACTTCTGGAGGCAGTCAAAATGAGCCTTAGAATTCTTCCCTACCTTATTCCTGTGCTGAGATACAGGCTGCTCCAACCTGCTGTAAAATGCTTGATTTCGAGAGTGAGCGAAACTAATGAAAACATTGTTGGGGTAAAACCTAAAGGGAAAGACCTAGCACCAAATCCAATTTGCCATCTGATCTAACTTCTGGAGGCAGTCAAAATGAGCCTTAGAATTCTTCCCTACCTTATTCCTGTGCTGAGATACAGGCTGCTCCAACCTGCTGTAAAATGCTTGATTTCGAGAGGGAGCGAAACTAATGAAAACATTGTTGGGGTAAAACCTAAAGGGAAAGACCTAGCACCAAATCCAATTTGCCATCTGATCTAACTTCTGGAGGCAGTCAAAATGATCCTTAGAATTCTTCCCTACCTTATTCCTGTGCTGAGATACAGGCTGCTCCAACCTGCTGTAAAATGCTTGATTTCGAGAGTGAGCGAAACTAATGAAAACATTGTTGGGGTAAAACCTAAAGGGAAAGACCTAGCACCAAATCCAATTTGCCATCTGATCTAACTTCTGGAGGCAGTCAAAATGATCCTTAGAATTCTTCCCTACCTTATTCCTGTGCTGAGATACAGGCTGCTCCAACCTGCTGTAAAATGCTTGATTTCGAGAGTGAGCGAAACTAATGAAAACATTGTTGGGGTAAAACCTAAAGGGAAAGACCTAGCACCAAATCCAATTTGCCATCTGATCTAACTTCTGGAGGCAGTCAAAATGAGCCTTAGAATTCTTCCCTACCTTATTCCTGTGCTGAGATACAGGCTGCTCCAACCTGCTGTAAAATGCTTGATTTCGAGAGGGAGCGAAACTAATGAAAACATTGTTGGGGTAAAACCTAAAGGGAAAGACCTAGCACCAAATCCAATTTGCCATCTGATCTAACTTCTGGAGGCAGTCAAAATGATCCTTAGAATTCTTCCCTACCTTATTCCTGTGCTGAGATACAGGCTGCTCCAACCTGCTGTAAAATGCTTGATTTCGAGAGTGAGCGAAACTAATGAAAACATTGTTGGGGTAAAACCTAAAGGGAAAGACCTAGCACCAAATCCAATTTGCCATCTGATCTAACTTCTGGAGGCAGTCAAAATGAGCCTTAGAATTCTTCCCTACCTTATTCCTGTGCTGAGATACAGGCTGCTCCAACCTGCTGTAAAATGCTTGATTTCGAGAGTGAGCGAAACTAATGAAAACATTGTTGGGGTAAAACCTAAAGGGAAAGACCTAGCACCAAATCCAATTTGCCATCTGATCTAACTTCTGGAGGCAGTCAAAATGAGCCTTAGAGTTCTTCCCTACCTTATTCCTGTGCTGAGATACAGGCTGCTCCAACCTGCTGTAAAATGCTTGATTTCGAGAGTGAGCGAAACTAATGAAAACATTGTTGGGGTAAAACCTAAAGGGAAAGACCTAGCACCAACTCCAATTTGCCATCTGATCTAACTTCTGGAGGCAGTCAAAATGAGCCTTAGAATTCTTCCCTACCTTATTCCTGTGCTGAGATACAGGCTGCTCCAACCTGCTGTAAAATGCTTGATTTCGAGAGTGAGCGAAACTAATGAAAACATTGTTGGGGTAAAACCTAAAGGGAAAGACCTAGCACCAAATCCAATTTGCCATCTGATCTAACTTCTGGAGGCAGTCAAAATGAGCCTTAGAATTCTTCCCTACCTTATTCCTGTGCTGAGATACAGGCTGCTCCAACCTGCTGTAAAATGCTTGATTTCGAGAGTGAGCGAAACTAATGAAAACATTGTTGGGGTAAAACCTAAAGGGAAAGACCTAGCACCAAATCCAATTTGCCATCTGATCTAACTTCTGGAGGCAGTCAAAATGAGCCTTAGAATTCTTCCCTACCTTATTCCTGTGCTGAGATACAGGCTGCTCCAACCTGCTGTAAAATGCTTGATTTCGAGAGGGAGCGAAACTAATGAAAACATTGTTGGGGTAAAACCTAAAGGGAAAGACCTAGCACCAAATCCAATTTGCCATCTGATCTAACTTCTGGAGGCAGTCAAAATGATCCTTAGAATTCTTCCCTACCTTATTCCTGTGCTGAGATACAGGCTGCTTCAACCTGCTGTCAAATGCTTGATTTCGAGAGTGAGCGAAACTAATGAAAACATTGTTGGGGTAAAACCTAAAGGGAAAGACCTAGCACCAAATCCAATTTGCCATCTGATCTAACTTCTGGAGGCAGTCAAAATTAGCATTTGAATTCTTCCCTACCTTATTCCTGTGCTGAGATACAGGCTGCTCCAACCTGCTGTAAAATGCTTGATTTCGAGAGTGAGCGAAACTAATGAAAACATTGTTGGGGTAAAACCTAAAGGGAAAGACCTAGCACCAAATCCAATTTGCCATCTGATCTAACTTCTGGAGGCAGTCAAAATGAGCCTTAGAATTCTTCCCTACCTTATTCCTGTGCTGAGATACAGGCTGCTCCAACCTGCTGTAAAATGCTTGATTTCGAGAGTGAGCGAAACTAATGAAAACATTGTTGGGGTAAAACCTAAAGGGAAAGACCTAGCACCAAATCCAATTTGTCATCTGATCTAACTTCTGGAGGCAGTCAAAATGAGCCTTAGAATTCTTCCCTACCTTATTCCTGTGCTGAGATACAGGCTGCTCCAACCTGCTGTAAAATGCTTGATTTCGAGAGTGAGCGAAACTAATGAAAACATTGTTGGGGTAAAACCTAAAGGGAAAGACCTAGCACCAAATCCAATTTGCCATCTGATCTAACTTCTGGAGGCAGTCAAAATGATCCTTAGAATTCTTCCCTACCTTATTCCTGTGCTGAGATACAGGCTGCTCCAACCTGCTGTAAAATGCTTGATTTCGAGAGTGAGCGAAACTAATGAAAACATTGTTGGGGTAAAACCTAAAGGGAAAGACCTAGCACCAAATCCAATTTGCCATCTGATCTAACTTCTGGAGGCAGTCAAAATGATCCTTAGAATTCTTCCCTACCTTATTCCTGTGCTGAGATACAGGCTGCTCCAACCTGCTGTAAAATGCTTGATTTCGAGAGTGAGCGAAACTAATGAAAACATTGTTGGGGTAAAACCTAAAGGGAAAGACCTAGCACCAAATCCAATTTGCCATCTGATCTAACTTCTGGAGGCAGTCAAAATGAGCCTTAGAATTCTTCCCTACCTTATTCCTGTGCTGAGATACAGGCTGCTCCAACCTGCTGTAAAATGCTTGATTTCGAGAGTGAGCGAAACTAATGAAAACATTGTTGGGGTAAAACCTAAAGGGAAAGACCTAGCACCAAATCCAATTTGCCATCTGATCTAACTTCTGGAGGCAGTCAAAATGAGCCTTAGAATTCTTCCCTACCTTATTCCTGTGCTGAGATACAGGCTGCTCCAACCTGCTGTAAAATGCTTGATTTCGAGAGGGAGCGAAACTAATGAAAACATTGTTGGGGTAAAACCTAAAGGGAAAGACCTAGCACCAAATCCAATTTGCCATCTGATCTAACTTCTGGAGGCAGTCAAAATGATCCTTAGAATTCTTCCCTACCTTATTCCTGTGCTGAGATACAGGCTGCTCCAACCTGCTGTAAAATGCTTGATTTCGAGAGTGAGCGAAACTAATGAAAACATTGTTGGGGTAAAACCTAAAGGGAAAGACCTAGCACCAAATCCAATTTGCCATCTGATCTAACTTCTGGAGGCAGTCAAAATGATCCTTAGAATTCTTCCCTACCTTATTCCTGTGCTGAGATACAGGCTGCTCCAACCTGCTGTAAAATGCTTGATTTCGAGAGTGAGCGAAACTAATGAAAACATTGTTGGGGTAAAACCTAAAGGGAAAGACCTAGCACCAAATCCAATTTGCCATCTGATCTAACTTCTGGAGGCAGTCAAAATGAGCCTTAGAATTCTTCCCTACCTTATTCCTGTGCTGAGATACAGGCTGCTCCAACCTGCTGTAAAATGCTTGATTTCGAGAGGGAGCGAAACTAATGAAAACATTGTTGGGGTAAAACCTAAAGGGAAAGACCTAGCACCAAATCCAATTTGCCATCTGATCTAACTTCTGGAGGCAGTCAAAATGATCCTTAGAATTCTTCCCTACCTTATTCCTGTGCTGAGATACAGGCTGCTCCAACCTGCTGTAAAATGCTTGATTTCGAGAGTGAGCGAAACTAATGAAAACATTGTTGGGGTAAAACCTAAAGGGAAAGACCTAGCACCAAATCCAATTTGCCATCTGATCTAACTTCTGGAGGCAGTCAAAATGAGCCTTAGAATTCTTCCCTACCTTATTCCTGTGCTGAGATACAGGCTGCTCCAACCTGCTGTAAAATGCTTGATTTCGAGAGTGAGCGAAACTAATGAAAACATTGTTGGGGTAAAACCTAAAGGGAAAGACCTAGCACCAAATCCAATTTGCCATCTGATCTAACTTCTGGAGGCAGTCAAAATGAGCCTTAGAGTTCTTCCCTGCCTTATTCCTGTGCTGAGATACAGGCTGCTCCAACCTGCTGTAAAATGCTTGATTTCGAGAGTGAGCGAAACTAATGAAAACATTGTTGGGGTAAAACCTAAAGGGAAAGACCTAGCACCAACTCCAATTTGCCATCTGATCTAACTTCTGGAGGCAGTCAAAATGAGCCTTAGAATTCTTCCCTACCTTATTCCTGTGCTGAGATACAGGCTGCTCCAACCTGCTGTAAAATGCTTGATTTCGAGAGTGAGCGAAACTAATGAAAACATTGTTGGGGTAAAACCTAAAGGGAAAGACCTAGCACCAAATCCAATTTGCCATCTGATCTAACTTCTGGAGGCAGTCAAAATGAGCCTTAGAATTCTTCCCTACCTTATTCCTGTGCTGAGATACAGGCTGCTCCAACCTGCTGTAAAATGCTTGATTTCGAGAGTGAGCGAAACTAATGAAAACATTGTTGGGGTAAAACCTAAAGGGAAAGACCTAGCACCAAATCCAATTTGCCATCTGATCTAACTTCTGGAGGCAGTCAAAATGAGCCTTAGAATTCTTCCCTACCTTATTCCTGTGCTGAGATACAGGCTGCTCCAACCTGCTGTAAAATGCTTGATTTCGAGAGTGAGCGAAACTAATGAAAACATTGTTGGGGTAAAACCTAAAGGGAAAGACCTAGCACCAAATCCAATTTGCCATCTGATCTAACTTCTGGAGGCAGTCAAAATGAGCCTTAGAATTCTTCCCTACCTTATTCCTGTGCTGAGATACAGGCTGCTCCAACCTGCTGTAAAATGCTTGATTTCGAGAGTGAGCGAAACTAATGAAAACATTGTTGGGGTAAAACCTAAAGGGAAAGACCTAGCACCAAATCCAATTTGCCATCTGATCTAACTTCTGGAGGCAGTCAAAATGAGCCTTAGAATTCTTCCCTACCTTATTCCTGTGCTGAGATACAGGCTGCTCCAACCTGCTGTAAAATGCTTGATTTCGAGAGGGAGCGAAACTAATGAAAACATTGTTGGGGTAAAACCTAAAGGGAAAGACCTAGCACCAAATCCAATTTGCCATCTGATCTAACTTCTGGAGGCAGTCAAAATGATCCTTAGAATTCTTCCCTACCTTATTCCTGTGCTGAGATACAGGCTGCTCCAACCTGCTGTAAAATGCTTGATTTCGAGAGTGAGCGAAACTAATGAAAACATTGTTGGGGTAAAACCTAAAGGGAAAGACCTAGCACCAAATCCAATTTGCCATCTGATCTAACTTCTGGAGGCAGTCAAAATGATCCTTAGAATTCTTCCCTACCTTATTCCTGTGCTGAGATACAGGCTGCTCCAACCTGCTGTAAAATGCTTGATTTCGAGAGTGAGCGAAACTAATGAAAACATTGTTGGGGTAAAACCTAAAGGGAAAGACCTAGCACCAAATCCAATTTGCCATCTGATCTAACTTCTGGAGGCAGTCAAAATGATCCCTACCTTATTCCTGTGCTGAGATACAGGCTGCTCCAACCTGCTGTAAAATGCTTGATTTCGAGAGTGAGCCGAAACTAATGAAAACATTGTTGGGGTAAAACCTAAAGGGAAAGACCTAGCACCAAATCCAATTTGCCATCTGATCTAACTTCTGGAGGCAGTCAAAATGATCCTTAGAATTCTTCCCTACCTTATTCCTGTGCTGAGATACAGGCTGCTCCATCCTGCTGTAAAATGCTTGATTTCGAGAGTGAGCGAAACTAATGAAAACATTGTTGGGGTAAAACCTAAAGGGAAAGACCTAGCACCAAATCCAATTTGCCATCTGATCTAACTTCTGGAGGCAGTCAAAATGAGCCTTAGAATTCTTCCCTACCTTATTCCTGTGCTGAGATACAGGCTGCTCCAACCTGCTGTAAAATGCTTGATTTCGAGAGTGAGCGAAACTAATGAAAACATTGTTGGGGTAAAACCTAAAGGGAAAGACCTAGCACCAAATCCAATTTGCCATCTGATCTAACTTCTGGAGGCAGTCAAAATGAGCCTTAGAATTCTTCCCTACCTTATTCCTGTGCTGAGATACAGGCTGCTCCAACCTGCTGTAAAATGCTTGATTTCGAGAGTGAGCGAAACTAATGAAAACATTGTTGGGGTAAAACCTAAAGGGAAGACCTAGCACCAAATCCAATTTGCCATCTGATCTAACTTCTGGAGGCAGTCAAAATGATCCTTAGAATTCTTCCCTACCTTATTCCTGTGCTGAGATACAGGCTGCTCCAACCTGCTGTAAAAATGCTTGATTTCGAGAGTGAGCGAAACTAATGAAAACATTGTTGGGGTAAAACCTAAAGGGAAAGACCTAGCACCAAATCCAATTTGCCATCTGATCTAACTTCTGGAGGCAGTCAAAATGAGCCTTAGAATTCTTCCCTACCTTATTCCTGTGCTGAGATACAGGCTGCTCCAACCTGCTGTAAAATGCTTGATTTCGAGAGTGAGCGAAACTAATGAAAACATTGTTGGGGTAAAACCTAAAGGGAAAGACCTAGCACCAAATCCAATTTGCCATCTGATCTAACTTCTGGAGGCAGTCAAAATGAGCCTTAGAATTCTTCCCTACCTTATTCCTGTGCTGAGATACAGGCTGCTCCAACCTGCTGTAAAATGCTTGATTTCGAGAGTGAGCGAAACTAATGAAAACATTGTTGGGGTAAAACCTAAAGGGAAAGACCTAGCACCAAATCCAATTTGCCATCTGATCTAACTTCTGGAGGCAGTCAAAATGAGCCTTAGAATTCTTCCCTACCTTATTCCTGTGCTGAGATACAGGCTGCTCCAACCTGCTGTAAAATGCTTGATTTCGAGAGTGAGCGAAACTAATGAAAACATTGTTGGGGTAAAACCTAAAGGGAAAGACCTAGCACCAAATCCAATTTGCCATCTGATCTAACTTCTGGAGGCAGTCAAAATGAGCCTTAGAATTCTTCCCTACCTTATTCCTGTGCTGAGATACAGGCTGCTCCAACCTGCTGTAAAATGCTTGATTTCGAGAGTGAGCGAAACTAATGAAAACATTGTTGGGGTAAAACCTAAAGGGAAAGACCTAGCACCAAATCCAATTTGCCATCTGATCTAACTTCTGGAGGCAGTCAAAAACGAGCCTTAGAATTCTTCCCTACCTTATTCCTGTGCTGAGATACAGGCTGCTCCAACCTGCTGTAAAATGCTTGATTTCGAGAGTGAGCGAAACTAATGAAAACATTGTTGGGGTAAAACCTAAAGGGAAAGACCTAGCACCAAATCCAATTTGCCATCTGATCTAACTTCTGGAGGCAGTCAAAATGAGCCTTAGAATTCTTCCCTACCTTATTCCTGTGCTGAGATACAGGCTGCTCCAACCTGCTGTAAAATGCTTGATTTCGAGAGGGAGCGAAACTAATGAAAACATTGTTGGGGTAAAACCTAAAGGGAAAGACCTAGCACCAAATCCAATTTGCCATCTGATCTAACTTCTGGAGGCAGTCAAAATGATCCTTAGAATTCTTCCCTACCTTATTCCTGTGCTGAGATACAGGCTGCTCCAACCTGCTGTAAAATGCTTGATTTCGAGAGTGAGCGAAACTAATGAAAACATTGTTGGGGTAAAACCTAAAGGGAAAGACCTAGCACCAAATCCAATTTGCCATCTGATCTAACTTCTGGAGGCAGTCAAAATGAGCCTTAGAATTCTTCCCTACCTTATTCCTGTGCTGAGATACAGGCTGCTCCAACCTGCTGTAAAATGCTTGATTTCGAGAGTGAGCGAAACTAATGAAAACATTGTTGGGGTAAAACCTAAAGGGAAAGACCTAGCACCAAATCCAATTTGCCATCTGATCTAACTTCTGGAGGCAGTCAAAAATGAGCCTTAGAATTCTTCCCTACCTTATTCCTGTGCTGAGATACAGGCTGCTCCAACCTGCTGTAAAATGCTTGATTTCGAGAGTGAGCGAAACTAATGAAAACATTGTTGGGGTAAAACCTAAAGGGAAAGACCTAGCACCAAATCCAATTTGCCATCTGATCTAACTTCTGGAGGCAGTCAAAACGAGCCTTAGAATTCTTCCCTACCTTATTCCTGTGCTGAGATACAGGCTGCTCCAACCTGCTGTAAAATGCTTGATTTCGAGAGTGAGCGAAACTAATGAAAACATTGTTGGGGTAAAACCTAAAGGGAAAGACCTAGCACCAAATCCAATTTGCCATCTGATCTAACTTCTGGAGGCAGTCAAAATGAGCCTTAGAATTCTTCCCTACCTTATTCCTGTGCTGAGATACAGGCTGCTCCAACCTGCTGTAAAATGCTTGATTTCGAGAGGGAGCGAAACTAATGAAAACATTGTTGGGGTAAAACCTAAAGGGAAAGACCTAGCACCAAATCCAATTTGCCATCTGATCTAACTTCTGGAGGCAGTCAAAATGATCCTTAGAATTCTTCCCTACCTTATTCCTGTGCTGAGATACAGGCTGCTCCAACCTGCTGTAAAATGCTTGATTTCGAGAGGGAGCGAAACTAATGAAAACATTGTTGGGGTAAAACCTAAAGGGAAAGACCTAGCACCAAATCCAATTTGCCATCTGATCTAACTTCTGGAGGCAGTCAAAATGAGCATTTGAATTCTTCCCTACCTTATTCCTGTGCTGAGATACAGGCTGCTCCAACCTGCTGTAAAATGCTTGATTTCGAGAGGGAGCGAAACTAATGAAAACATTGTTGGGGTAAAACCTAAAGGGAAAGACCTAGCACCAAATCCAATTTGCCATCTGATCTAACTTCTGGAGGCAGTCAAAATGATCCTTAGAATTCTTCCCTACCTTATTCCTGTGCTGAGATACAGGCTGCTCCAACCTGCTGTAAAATGCTTGATTTCGAGAGTGAGCGAAACTAATGAAAACATTGTTGGGGTAAAACCTAAAGGGAAAGACCTAGCACCAAATCCAATTTGCCATCTGATCTAACTTCTGGAGGCAGTCAAAATGAGCCTTAGAATTCTTCCCTACCTTATTCCTGTGCTGAGATACAGGCTGCTCCAACCTGCTGTAAAATGCTTGATTTCGAGAGTGAGCGAAACTAATGAAAACATTGTTGGGGTAAAACCTAAAGGGAAAGACCTAGCACCAAATCCAATTGCCATCTGATCTAACTTCTGGAGGCAGTCAAAATGAGCCTTAGAATTCTTCCCTACCTTATTCCTGTGCTGAGATACAGGCTGCTCCAACCTGCTGTAAAATGCTTGATTTCGAGAGTGAGCGAAACTAATGAAAACATTGTTGGGGTAAAACCTAAAGGGAAAGACCTAGCACCAAATCCAATTTGCCATCTGATCTAACTTCTGGAGGCAGTCAAAATGATCCTTAGAATTCTTCCCTACCTTATTCCTGTGCTGAGATACAGGCTGCTCCAACCTGCTGTAAAATGCTTGATTTCGAGAGTGAGCGAAACTAATGAAAACATTGTTGGGGTAAAACCTAAAGGGAAAGACCTAGCACCAAATCCAATTTGCCATCTGATCTAACTTCTGGAGGCAGTCAAAATGAGCCTTAGAATTCTTCCCTACCTTATTCCTGTGCTGAGATACAGGCTGCTCCAACCTGCTGTAAAATGCTTGATTTCGAGAGGGAGCGAAACTAATGAAAACATTGTTGGGGTAAAACCTAAAGGGAAAGACCTAGCACCAAATCCAATTTGCCATCTGATCTAACTTCTGGAGGCAGTCAAAATGAGCCTTAGAATTCTTCCCTACCTTATTCCTGTGCTGAGATACAGGCTGCTCCAACCTGCTGTAAAATGCTTGATTTCGAGAGTGAGCGAAACTAATGAAAACATTGTTGGGGTAAAACCTAAAGGGAAAGACCTAGCACCAAATCCAATTTGCCATCTGATCTAACTTCTGGAGGCAGTCAAAATGATCCTTAGAATTCTTCCCTACCTTATTCCTGTGCTGAGATACAGGCTGCTCCAACCTGCTGTAAAATGCTTGATTTCGAGAGTGAGCGAAACTAATGAAAACATTGTTGGGGTAAAACCTAAAGGGAAAGACCTAGCACCAAATCCAATTTGCCATCTGATCTAACTTCTGGAGGCAGTCAAAATGATCCTTAGAATTCTTCCCTACCTTATTCCTGTGCTGAGATACAGGCTGCTCCAACCTGCTGTAAAATGCTTGATTTCGAGAGTGAGCGAAACTAATGAAAACATTGTTGGGGTAAAACCTAAAGGGAAAGACCTAGCACCAAATCCAATTTGCCATCTGATCTAACTTCTGGAGGCAGTCAAAATGAGCCTTAGAATTCTTCCCTACCTTATTCCTGTGCTGAGATACAGGCTGCTCCAACCTGCTGTAAAATGCTTGATTTCGAGAGTGAGCGAAACTAATGAAAACATTGTTGGGGTAAAACCTAAAGGGAAAGACCTAGCACCAAATCCAATTTGCCATCTGATCTAACTTCTGGAGGCAGTCAAAATGATCCTTAGAATTCTTCCCTACCTTATTCCTGTGCTGAGATACAGGCTGCTCCAACCTGCTGTAAAATGCTTGATTTCGAGAGTGAGCGAAACTAATGAAAACATTGTTCGGGTAAAAACCTAAAGGGAAAGACCTAGCACCAAATCCAATTTGCCATCTGATCTAACTTCTGGAGGCAGTCAAAATGATCCTTAGAATTCTTCCCTACCTTATTCCTGTGCTGAGATACAGGCTGCTCCAACCTGCTGTAAAATGCTTGATTTCGAGAGGAGAGCGAAACTAATGAAAACATTGTTGGGGTAAAACCTAAAGGGAAAGACCTAGCACCAAATCCAATTTGCCATCTGATCTAACTTCTGGAGGCAGTCAAAATGATCCTTAGAATTCTTCCCTACCTTATTCCTGTGCTGAGATACAGGCTGCTCCAACCTGCTGTAAAATGCTTGATTTCGAGAGTGAGCGAAACTAATGAAAACATTGTTGGGGTAAAACCTAAAGGGAAAGACCTAGCACCAAATCCAATTTGCCATCTGATCTAACTTCTGGAGGCAGTCAAAATGATCCTTAGAATTCTTCCCTACCTTATTCCTGTGCTGAGATACAGGCTGCTCCAACCTGCTGTAAAATGCTTGATTTCGAGAGTGAGCGAAACTAATGAAAACATTGTTGGGGTAAAAACCTAAAGGGAAAGACCTAGCACCAAATCCAATTTGCCATCTGATCTAACTTCTGGAGGCAGTCAAAATGATCCTTAGAATTCTTCCCTACCTTATTCCTGTGCTGAGATACAGGCTGCTCCAACCTGCTGTAAAATGCTTGATTTCGAGAGTGAGCGAAACTAATGAAAACATTGTTGGGGTAAAACCTAAAGGGAAAGACCTAGCACCCAAATCCAATTTGCCATCTGATCTAACTTCTGGAGGCAGTCAAAATGAGCCTTAGAATTCTTCCCTACCTTATTCCTGTGCTGAGATACAGGCTGCTCCAACCTGCTGTAAAATGCTTGATTTCGAGAGTGAGCGAAACTAATGAAAACATTGTTGGGGTAAAACCTAAAGGGAAAGACCTAGCACCAAATCCAATTTGCCATCTGATCTAACTTCTGGAGGCAGTCAAAATGAGCCTTAGAATTCTTCCCTACCTTATTCCTGTGCTGAGATACAGGCTGCTCCAACCTGCTGTAAAATGCTTGATTTCGAGAGTGAGCGAAACTAATGAAAACATTGTTGGGGTAAAACCTAAAGGGAAAGACCTAGCACCAAATCCAATTTGCCATCTGATCTAACTTCTGGAGGCAGTCAAAATGAGCCTTAGAATTCTTCCCTACCTTATTCCTGTGCTGAGATACAGGCTGCTCCAACCTGCTGTAAAATGCTTGATTTCGAGAGTGAGCGAAACTAATGAAAACATTGTTGGGGGTAAAACCTAAAGGGAAAGACCTAGCACCAAATCCAATTTGCCATCTGATCTAACTTCTGGAGGCAGTCAAAACGATCCTTAGAATTCTTCCCTACCTTATTCCTGTGCTGAGATACAGGCTGCTCCAACCTGCTGTAAAATGCTTGATTTCGAGAGTGAGCGAAACTAATGAAAACATTGTTGGGGTAAAACCTAAAGGGAAAGACCTAGCACCAAATCCAATTTGCCATCTGATCTAACTTCTGGAGGCAGTCAAAATGAGCCTTAGAATTCTTCCCTACCTTATTCCTGTGCTGAGATACAGGCTGCTCCAACCTGCTGTAAAATGCTTGATTTCGAGAGGGAGCGAAACTAATGAAAACATTGTTGGGGTAAAACCTAAAGGGAAAGACCTAGCACCAAATCCAATTTGCCATCTGATCTAACTTCTGGAGGCAGTCAAAATGAGCCTTAGAATTCTTCCCTACCTTATTCCTGTGCTGAGATACAGGCTGCTCCAACCTGCTGTAAAATGCTTGATTTCGAGAGTGAGCGAAACTAATGAAAACATTGTTGGGGTAAAACCTAAAGGGAAAGACCTAGCACCAAATCCAATTTGCCATCTGATCTAACTTCTGGAGGCAGTCAAAATGAGCCTTAGAATTCTTCCCTACCTTATTCCTGTGCTGAGATACAGGCTGCTCCAACCTGCTGTAAAATGCTTGATTTCGAGAGTGAGCGAAACTAATGAAAACATTGTTGGGGTAAAACCTAAAGGGAAAGACCTAGCACCAAATCCAATTTGCCATCTGATCTAACTTCTGGAGGCAGTCAAAATGATCCTTAGAATTCTTCCCTACCTTATTCCTGTGCTGAGATACAGGCTGCTCCAACCTGCTGTAAAATGCTTGATTTCGAGAGTGAGCGAAACTAATGAAAACATTGTTCGGGGTAAAACCTAAAGGGAAAGACCTAGCACCAAATCCAATTTGCCATCTGATCTAACTTCTGGAGGCAGTCAAAATGATCCTTAGAATTCTTCCCTACCTTATTCCTGTGCTGAGATACAGGCTGCTCCAACCTGCTGTAAAATGCTTGATTTCGAGAGTGAGCGAAACTAATGAAAACATTGTTGGGGTAAAACCTAAAGGGAAAGACCTAGCACCAAATCCAATTTGCCATCTGATCTAACTTCTGGAGGCAGTCAAAATGAGCCTTAGAATTCTTCCCTACCTTATTCCTGTGCTGAGATACAGGCTGCTCCAACCTGCTGTAAAATGCTTGATTTCGAGAGTGAGCGAAACTAATGAAAACATTGTTGGGGTAAAACCTAAAGGGAAAGACCTAGCACCAAATCCAATTTGCCATCTGATCTAACTTCTGGAGGCAGTCAAAATGATCCTTAGAATTCTTCCCTACCTTATTCCTGTGCTGAGATACAGGCTGCTCCAACCTGCTGTAAAATGCTTGATTTCGAGAGTGAGCGAAACTAATGAAAACATTGTTGGGGTAAAACCTAAAGGGAAAGACCTAGCACCAAATCCAATTTGCCATCTGATCTAACTTCTGGAGGCAGTCAAAATGATCCTTAGAATTCTTCCCTACCTTATTCCTGTGCTGAGATACAGGCTGCTCCAACCTGCTGTAAAATGCTTGATTTCGAGTGTGAGCGAAACTAATGAAAACATTGTTGGGTAAAACCTAAAGGGAAAGACCTAGCACCAAATCCAATTTGCCATCTGATCTAACTTCTGGAGGCAGTCAAAATGAGCATTTGAATTCTTCCCTACCTTATTCCTGTGCTGAGATACAGGCTGCTCCAACCTGCTGTAAAATGCTTGATTTCGAGAGTGAGCGAAACTAATGAAAACATTGTTGGGGTAAAACCTAAAGGGAAAGACCTAGCACCAAATCCAATTTGCCATCTGATCTAACTTCTGGAGGCAGTCAAAATGATCCTTAGAATTCTTCCCTACCTTATTCCTGTGCTGAGATACAGGCTGCTCCAACCTGCTGTAAAATGCTTGATTTCGAGAGTGAGCGAAACTAATGAAAACATTGTTGGGGTAAAACCTAAAGGGAAAGACCTAGCACCAAATCCAATTTGCCATCTGATCTAACTTCTGGAGGCAGTCAAAATGAGCCTTAGAATTCTTCCCTACCTTATTCCTGTGCTGAGATACAGGCTGCTCCAACCTGCTGTAAAATGCTTGATTTCGAGAGTGAGCGAAACTAATGAAAACATTGTTGGGGTAAAACCTAAAGGGAAAGACCTAGCACCAAATCCAATTTGCCATCTGATCTAACTTCTGGAGGCAGTCAAAATGAGCCTTAGAATTCTTCCCTACCTTATTCCTGTGCTGAGATACAGGCTGCTCCAACCTGCTGTAAAATGCTTGATTTCGAGAGTGAGCGAAACTAATGAAAACATTGTTGGGGTAAAACCTGAAGGGAAAGACCTAGCACCAAATCCAATTTGCCATCTGATCTAACTTCTGGAGGCAGTCAAAATGAGCCTTTGAATTCTTCCCTACCTTATTCCTGTGCTGAGATACAGGCTGCTCCAACCTGCTGTAAAATGCTTGATTTCGAGAGTGAGCGAAACTAATGAAAACATTGTTGGGGTAAAACCTAAAGGGAAAGACCTAGCAACCAAATCCAATTTGCCATCTGATCTAACTTCTGGAGGCAGTCAAAATGATCCTTAGAATTCTTCCCTACCTTATTCCTGTGCTGAGATACAGGCTGCTCCAACCTGCTGTAAAATGCTTGATTTCGAGAGTGAGCGAAACTAATGAAAACATTGTTGGGGTAAAACCTAAAGGGAAAGACCTAGCACCAAATCCAATTTGCCATCTGATCTAACTTCTGGAGGCAGTCAAAATGAGCCTTAGAATTCTTCCCTACCTTATTCCTGTGCTGAGATACAGGCTGCTCCAACCTGCTGTAAAATGCTTGATTTCGAGAGTGAGCGAAAACTAATGAAAACATTGTTGGGGGTAAAACCTAAAGGGAAAGACCTAGCACCAAATCCAATTTGCCATCTGATCTAACTTCTGGAGGCAGTCAAAATGAGCCTTAGAATTCTTCCCTACCTTATTCCTGTGCTGAGATACAGGCTGCTCCAACCTGCTGTAAAATGCTTGATTTCGAGAGTGAGCGAAACTAATGAAAACATTGTTGGGGTAAAACCTAAAGGGAAAGACCTAGCACCAAATCCAATTTGCCATCTGATCTAACTTCTGGAGGCAGTCAAAATGAGCCTTAGAATTCTTCCCTACCTTATTCCTGTGCTGAGATACAGGCTGCTCCAACCTGCTGTAAAATGCTTGATTTCGAGAGGGAGCGAAACTAATGAAAACATTGTTGGGGTAAAACCTAAAGGGAAAGACCTAGCACCAAATCCAATTTGCCATCTGATCTAACTTCTGGAGGCAGTCAAAATGAGCCTTAGAATTCTTCCCTACCTTATTCCTGTGCTGAGATACAGGCTGCTCCAACCTGCTGTAAAATGCTTGATTTCGAGAGTGAGCGAAACTAATGAAAACATTGTTGGGGTAAAACCTAAAGGGAAAGACCTAGCACCAAATCCAATTTGCCATCTGATCTAACTTCTGGAGGCAGTCAAAATGAGCCTTAGAATTCTTCCCTACCTTATTCCTGTGCTGAGATACAGGCTGCTCCAACCTGCTGTAAAATGCTTGATTTCGAGAGTGAGCGAAACTAATGAAAACATTGTTGGGGTAAAACCTAAAGGGAAAGACCTAGCACCAAATCCAATTTGCCATCTGATCTAACTTCTGGAGGCAGTCAAAATGAGCCTTAGAATTCTTCCCTACCTTATTCCTGTGCTGAGATACAGGCTGCTCCAACCTGCTGTAAAATGCTTGATTTCGAGAGTGAGCGAAAACTAATGAAAACATTGTTGGGGTAAAACCTAAAGGGAAAGACCTAGCACCAAATCCAATTTGCCATCTGATCTAACTTCTGGAGGCAGTCAAAATGAGCCTTAGAATTCTTCCCTACCTTATTCCTGTGCTGAGATACAGGCTGCTCCAACCTGCTGTAAAATGCTTGATTTCGAGAGTGAGCGAAACTAATGAAAACATTGTTGGGGTAAAACCTAAAGGGAAAGACCTAGCACCAAATCCAATTTGCCATCTGATCTAACTTCTGGAGGCAGTCAAAATGAATCCTTAGAATTCTTCCCTACCTTATTCCTGTGCTGAGATACAGGCTGCTCCAACCTGCTGTAAAATGCTTGATTTCGAGAGTGAGCGAAACTAATGAAAACATTGTTGGGGTAAAACCTAAAGGGAAAGACCTAGCACCAAATCCAATTTGCCATCTGATCTAACTTCTGGAGGCAGTCAAAATGATCCTTAGAATTCTTCCCTACCTTATTCCTGTGCTGAGATACAGGCTGCTCCAACCTGCTGTAAAATGCTTGATTTCGAGAGTGAGCGAAACTAATGAAAACATTGTTGGGGTAAAACCTAAAGGGAAAGACCTAGCACCAAATCCAATTTGCCATCTGATCTAACTTCTGGAGGCAGTCAAAATGATCCTTAGAATTCTTCCCTACCTTATTCCTGTGCTGAGATACAGGCTGCTCCAACCTGCTGTAAAATGCTTGATTTCGAGAGTGAGCGAAACTAATGAAAACATTGTTGGGGTAAAACCTAAAGGGAAAGACCTAGCACCAAATCCAATTTGCCATCTGATCTAACTTCTGGAGGCAGTCAAAATGATCCTTAGAATTCTTCCCTACCTTATTCCTGTGCTGAGATACAGGCTGCTCCAACCTGCTGTAAAATGCTTGATTTCGAGAGTGAGCGAAACTAATGAAAACATTGTTGGG
>NW_027144913.1:0-30690 GCF_026170545.1 Melanerpes formicivorus
TGGGCTGGGGCAGGGCTGGGGCTGGGGCTGGGCTGGGGCCGAGGGTGGGTCTGGGCTGGGAGTGGAGCTGGACAGGGGCCGGGGCTGGGGCCAGGGCTGGGGGCAGGACTGGGGCAGGGGCTGGGGCAGGGCTGGGGCTGGGCTGGGCCTGGGGCTGGGGGCTGGGGCCAGGGCTGGGGCTGGGCGTTGGCTGGGGGCTGGGCAGGAGGCAGGGATGGGGCAGGGTTGGGGCCAGGCTGGGGCTGGGCTGACGGCAGGGCTGGGCTAGGGCTGGGGCTGGGGCATGGCTGGGGCTGGGACTGGCCCTGGGGCAGGGCTGGTGCTGGGCTGGGGGCAGGGTTGGGCTAGCGCTGGGCTGGGGGCTGGGGCAGGGCTGGGGCTGGGCTGGGGGCTGGGGCTGGGGCTGAGTGCAGGGCTGGGCTAGGGGCTGGAGGCTGGGCTGGGGCTGAGGCAGGGGCTGGGGCAGGGCTGGGGCTGCGGCAGGGCTGTGGCCGGGGTTGAGGCTGGGCTAGGATCTGGCCTGGGCCTGTGACAGGGCTGGGCCCGAGGCTGGGGCAGGGCTGGGGCTGGGCTAAGGGCAGGGCTGGGTTAGGGCTGTGGCTGTGCAGGGCTGGGCTAGGGCTGGGGCTGGGGCTGGGCTGGGGCTAGGGCTGGGGCTGGGGCTGGGTCCAGGGCTGGGACTGTGCAGTGGCTGGGGCTGGGCTGGGGCTGGGCTGGGGCTGGGGCTGGGCTGGGGCCGAGGGGTGGGGCTGGGCTGGGGCAGGGCTGGGGCCAGGCTGGGGCCGTGGGTGGGTCTGGGCTGGGAGTGGAGCTGGACAGGGGGCCGGGGCTGGGGCCAGGGCTGGGGCAGGACTGGGGGCAGGGGCTGGGGCAGGGCTGGGGGCAGGGCTGGGGCTGGGCTGGGGCTGGGGCTGGGGCTGGGGCCAGGGCTGGTGCCTGGGGTCCAGGGCTGGGGATGGGCGTTGGCTGGGGCTGGGCAGGAGGCAGGGATGGGGCAGGGCTGGGGCCAGGCTGGGGCTGGGCTTACGGCAGGGCTGGGCTGGGGCTGGGGCTGGGGCATGGCTGGGGCTGGGACTGGGCCCTGGGGCAGGGCTGGTTCTGGGCTGGGGGCAGGGTTGGGCTAGTGCTGGGCTGGGGCTTGGGCTGGGGCTGGGTTGGGGCCAGGGCTCTTGCAGGACTAAGCTGGAGGCTGGGTAGGGCTGGGCAGGGCAGAGCAAGGTAGGGCAGGGCAGAGGAAAGCAGAGCAGAGTAAGGCAGAGCAAGGCATTCTAGGGCAGGGCATAGCAGGGCAAGGCAGTGTAGGGCAAGGATGGGCAAGGCAGGTCAGGTCAAGGCAGGGCAGAGCAGGGTAGGGCTGGGCAAGGCAGGGAAAGGTAGGGCAGGGCAAGGAAGGGGAGGTCAAAGTAGGACAGGGCAGGGAAGTGCAGGGTAAGACAGGCTGGGACTGAGGTTGGGGCCGGGGCTGAGGCTGGGTTGGGGGCAAGGCTGGGGCTGGGGCGGGAACCAAGTCTATGGCTGGGCCGGGGCTGGGGCAGGACTGGGGCTGGGGGCTGCGGCTGGGGCAGGGCTGGGGGCAGGGATGGGGCCGTGGGTGGGTCTGGGCTGGGAGTGGAGCTGGGCTGGGGCCGGCGCTGGGGCCGGGGCTGGGGCAGGACTGGGGCTGGGGCTGGGGCAGGGCTGGGGGCAGGTATGGGGCTTGGACAGAGCTGGGGCCGGGGCTGGGTCTGGGGCTGGGACAGGGCTGGGGGCAGGGCTGGGAGTGGGGCTGGGCAGGGTCAGGGGCCAGGGCTTGGGCAGGACTGGGGCTGGGACAGGGCTGGGGCTGGGCTGGGGCTGGTGCTGGGGCTGGGCTGGGGCTGGGCTGGGGCAGGGCTGGGGCTGGGGCTGGTCTGGGGCCGAGGGTGGGGCTGGGCTGGGGCAGGGCTGGGGCTGGGCTGGTGCTGGGGCTGGGCTGCGACTGGGCTGGGGCCGGGGCTGGGGCTGGGTCCAGGGCTGGGGCTGGGCATTGGCTGGGGGCTGGGCTGGGGCAGGGCTGGGGCTGGGGCTGGGCTGGGTCCAGGGCTGGGGCTGGGGGCTGGGTCCAGGGCTGGGGCTGGGCGGTGGCTGGGGCTGGGCTGGGCCTGGGCTGGGGCCGGGGCTGGGGCTGGGTCCAGGGCTGGGGCTGGGCATTGGCTGGGGCTGGGCTGGGGGCAGGGCTGGGGGCTGGGGCTGGGCTAGGTCCAGGACTGGGGCTGGGGCTGGGGTCCAGGGTTGGGGCTGGGCTGGTGCTGGGGCTGGGGCCTGGGCTGGGGCTGGGCGGTGGCTGGGGCTGGGCTGGGCCTGGGCTGGGGCCGGGGCTGGGGCCGTGTGTGGTGTCTGGGCTGGGAGTGGAGCCGGGGCTGGGGCTGGGTTGGGGCCGGCGCTGAAGCAGGACTGGGCTGGAGGCTGGGCCTTGGGCTGGGCTGGGCTGGGGGCAGGGCTGGGGCTGGGGTGGGAACCAAGTCTATGGCTGGGCTGGGGCTGGGGCTGGGGCTGGGGCCGGGGCTGGGGCAGGACTGGGACTGAGGTTGGGGCTGGGGCTGGGGCTGGGGGCAGGGATGGGAGTGGGGCTGGGCAGGGGCCGGGGGCTGGGGCCGGGGCTGGGGCAGGACTGGGGCTGGGCTGTGGCTGGGGCTGGGGCAGGGCTGTGGCTGGGGTCTGAGGCAGGGCTGGGGCTGGGTTCGGTGCAAGGCTGGGGCTGGGGGGCAGGGATGGGGCTGAGTCTGGGTTGGGGGGCTGGGCCAAGGATGGGGCCAGGGCTGGGGCTGGGGCTGGGGCTGGGCTAGGGGCTGGAGGCTGTGGTGGGGCTGAGGCAAGGCTGGGGCAGGGCTGGGGCCAGGGCTGAGGCTGGGCTAGGGTCTGGGTTAGGGTTAGGGTTAGGGTTAGGGTTAGGGCTGGGACCAAGACTGGCCTGGGGCGGGGACTGGGGGCAAGGCTGGGGCTGGGGCTGGGCTGGGTCAGGTCTGGGGCTGGGCTGGGACCAGGACTGGCATGGGGCGGGGACTGGGGGAGGGCTGGAGCCGGGGGTGGGGCTGGGGCTAGGGGCAGGACTAGGCTGGAGGCTGGGCCTTGGGCTGGGGCTGGGCTGGGGGCAGGGCTGGGGCTGGGGCTGGAACCAAGCCTATGGCTGGACTGGGGCTGGGGCTGGGGCATGACTGGGGCTGGGGCAGGGCTGGGGCCGGGGCTGGGGCAGGGCTGGAGCTGGGGCTAGGCTGGGGATGAGGGTGGGGGCTGGGCTGGGGTCTGGGCTGGGCCTGGGGACAGGGCTGGACCCGAGGCTGGGGCAGGGCTGGGGCTGGGCTGGGGATGGGGTTGGGGCTGGGTCCAGGGCTGGGGGCTGGGCTTTGGCTGGGGCTGGGCTGAGGCAGGCCTGGGGCTGTGGCTGGGGGCTGCGGAAGGGCTGGGGCTGGGCTGGGGGCTGGGGCTGGGGTCAGGGATGGGGCTGGGGCTGGGCTGGGCTGGGGTCAGGATGGGGCTGTTGCTGGGGCTGGGGCTTGGGCTGGGGTAGGGCTGGGTCTAACGCTGGGGCTGGGCTGACGGCAGGGATGAAGTAGGGCTGGGAATGGGGCAGGGCTAGGTTAGGGCTGGGCTGGGGCTGGGGGCTGGGGCTGGGGCTGGGACTGGGACTGGGGACTGGGGCTGGGACTGGGGCAGGGCTGGGGCTGGGCTGGGGTTGGGGGCTGGGTCAGGGCTAGCTCTGGGCTGGGGCCAGGGCTGGCGCAGGGCTGGGGGCTGGGCTGGGGCCTGGAGCCGGGGCTGGGGACAGGGCTGGAGGCTGGGGCTGGGGGCCGGGGCTGGGGCAAGGGGCTGGGGCTAGGCTGGGCTTGGGGCTGCGGCTGGGGCTGGGGCGGGGGGTGGGCGCTGGGGCAGTGTTAGAGCTGGGCTGGGGGAAGGGCTGGGGCCGGGGCTGGGGGCTGGGGCTGGGGATGGGGCAGGGCTGGGCTGGAGGCTGGGCTGGGTCTTGGGCAGGGTTCTCGGGCAGGGCTGGGGCTGTGGTAGGGGCTGGGGCCGGGGCTATGGCCGGGGCTGGGGCAGGGCAGGCGCCGGGGCTGGGGCCGGAGCTGGGGTAGGGCTGCGGCTGGGAAACAGGTCTGGGACTGGGTTGGGGGCCGGGGCTGGGGCTGGAGTGGGGTAGGGTTGGGACCGGGGGCTGGGGGCTGGGCTGAGTCTGGGGCAGGGCTAGGGCAGGGCTGGGGCTGTGGCAGGGGCCGGGGCCAGGGCTATGGCCGGGGCTGGGCCCGGAGCTGGGGCAGGGCTGGGGTTGGGGCAGGGCTAGGCCTGGGATGGGGCCGGGGCTGGGGGCCGGGGCTGGAGGTGAGGCTTGGGGGCTGGGATGGGGCCAGGGCTGGGGGGCGGGGCTGGGGAAGGGCTGAGGCCTGGAGCTGGGGGTGGGACAGGGCTGGGGCTGGGCTGGGCTTGGGGCTGCGGCTGGGGCTGGGGGCTGGGGTGGGCACTGGGGCAGGTTTAGAGCTGGGCTGGGGGCACGGCTGGGGACTGGGCCTGGGGCAGGGCTTGGGCCTGGAGCCGGAGGGCTGGGGCCGCGGCTAGGAGCAGGGCTGGGGCAGGGCTGGGGCCGAGGCTGGGGGCCGGGTCTTGGTCCAGGGCTGGGGCTGGACTGGGCCTGGGGCTGGGGCAGGGCTGGGGCCTGGCTGGGGCTGGGCTGAGGGCAGGGCTGGGGTCAGGGCTGGAACCAAGTCTAGGGGCAGGGCTGGGGCTGGGGCTGGGGCTGGGGCTGGGGCTGGGGCCTGAGGGTAGGGGCTGGGCTAGGGATGGGGCTGGGGCAGTGCTTGGGCTGGGCTGGGGACGAGGACCTGGCCTGGGGCGGGGACTGGGGCAAGGCTGGGGCTGGGGCTGGGCTGGGGCCGGGGCTAGGGCAGGACTAGGCTGGAGGCTGGGCCTTGGGCTGGGGCTGGGCTGAGGGCAGGACTGGGGCTGGGGCAGGGCTGGGGCCGGGGCTGGGGCAGGGCTGGGGCTGGGCTGGGGATGAGGGTGGGGCTGGGCTGGGGTGTGGGCTGGGCCTAGGGCAGGGCTGGACCCGAGGCTGAGGCAGGGCTGGGGTAGGGCTGGTGCTGGGGCTGGGCTGGGGCTGGGGCTGGGTCCAGGGCTGGGGCTGGGCTGTGGTTGGGGCTGGGCTGGGCTGGGGCAGGGCTGGGGCTGGGGCTGGGCTGGGGCAGGCCTGGGGCTGTGGCTGGACTGGGACAGGGCTGGGGCAGGGCTGGGGGCAGGGCTGGAGATGGAGGCTGGGATGGGGGCAGGACTGGGGCTGGGGCAGGGGGCCGGGGGCTGGGGACAGGGCAAGGGCCAGAGCTGGAGCAGGGCAGGGTCCGGGTTGGGGCTGGGGTTTGGGGCAGGGCTGGCTCTGGGGGCTGGGCTGGGGCAGGCCTGGGGCTGTGGCTGGGCTGGGGCTGGGCTGTGGCTGGGGCTGGGCTGAGGCAGGGGCTGGGCTGGGGCAGGGCTGGGGCTGGGGCTGCGGAAGGGCTGGGGCTGGGCTGGGGCTGGGGCTGGGGTCAGGGATGGGGCTGGGGCTGGGCTGGGCTGGGGTCAGGATGGGGCTGTTGCTGGGGCTGGGGCTTGGGCTGGGGTAGGGCTGGGTCTAACGCTGGGGATGGGCTGACCGCAGGGATGAAGTAGGGCTGGGAATGGGGCAGGGCTAGGTTAGGGCTGGGCTGGGGCTGGGGCTGGGGCTGGGGCTGGGACTGGGGACTGGGACTGGGGCTGGGACTGGGGCAGGGCTGGGGCTGGGCTGGGCCTGGGACAGGGCCGGGCTCGAGGCTGGGGCAGGGCTGGGGTAGGGCTGGAGCCGGGGCTGGGAGCAGGGCTGGATCTGAGGTTGAGGCCGGGGCTGGGGCTGGGCTGGGTGCAGGGATGGGGCTGGGGCTGGGGCCGGGGCTGGGGGCAGGGCTGGGGGCTGGGGGTTGGGGGCCAGGGCTGAGGCAGGACTGGGGCTGGGGCAGGGCTGGGGCTGGGGCTTGGACTAGGCTGGAGGCTGGGCCTTGGGCTGGGGGCTGGGCTGGGGGCAGGGCTGGGGCAGGGCTGGGGCTGGGGCTGGGGCCAGGGCTGAGGCAGGACTGGGGCTGGGGCAGGGCTGGGGACGGGGCTGGGCTGGGGGGCAGGGATGGGGGCTGGGGCTGGGGCTGGGGCTGGGCTGGGGCAGGGCTGGGGTCAGGGCTGGAACCAAGTCTAGGGCAGGGCTGGGGGTGGTGCTGGGGTGAGGGCAGGGGCTGGGCTGGGCCTGGGTCCAGGGCTGGGGCTGGGTTGGGGCCGGGGCTGGGGCAGGAGTAGGCTGGAGGGCTGGGCCTTGGGCTGGGGCTGGGCTGGGGGCAGGGATGGGGCTGGGGCTGGAACCAAGTCTTGGACAGGTCTGGGGCAGGGCTGGGGATGAGGGTGGGGCTGGGCTGGGGTGTGGGCTGGGCCTAGGGCAGGGGCTGGACCCGAGGCTGAGGCAGGGCTGGGGTAGGGCTGGGGCTGGGGCTGGGGCTGGGGCTGGGTCCAGGGCTGGGGCTGGGCTGTGGCTGGGGCTGGGCTGGGCTGGGGCAGGGCTGGGGCTGGGGCTGGATTGGGGCAGGGCTGGGGATGGGGGCTGGGATGGGGCAGGACTGGGGCTGGGGCAGGGGGCCGGGGCCTGGGGACAGGGCTAGGGCCAGAGCTGGGGCAGGGCAGGGTCCGGGTTGGGGCTGGGTTCGGGGCAGGGCTGGGGCTGGGGCTGGGCTGGAGCAGGCCTGGGGCTGTGGCTGGGCTGGGGCTGGGGCAGGGCTGGGGCTGGGTCCAGGGCTGGGGCTGGGGCTGGGCTGGGGCCGGGGCTGGTCTGGGGCCAAGGGTAGGTCTGGGGCTGGGGCTGGGGCTGAGGGCAGGGCTGGGGCTGGGCTGGGGCTGGGCTGGGTCCAAGACTGGCCTGGGGCGGGGGACTGGGGCAAGGCTGGGGCTGGGGCTGGGCTGGGTCAGGTCTGGGGCTGGGCTGGGACCAGGACTGGCATGGGGCGGGGACTGGGGGAGGGCTGGAGCCGGGGGTGGGGCTGGGGCTAGGGCAGGACTAGGCTGGAGGCTGGGCCTTGGGCTGGGGCTGGGCTGGGGGCAGGGCTGGGGCTGGGGCTGGAACCAAGCCTATGGCTGGGCTGGGGCTGGGGCTGGGGCAGGACTGGGGATGAGGGTGGGGCTGGGCTGGGGTCTGGGCTGGGCCTGGGACAGGGCTGGACCCGAGGCTGGGGCAGGGCTGGGGCTGGGCTGGGGCTGGGGTTGGGGCTGGGTCCAGGGCTGGGGACAGAGGTAGGGCCAGAGCTGGGGCAGGGCAGGGTCCGGGCTGGGGCTGGGTTTGGGGCAGGGCTGGGTCTCGGGCTGGGCTGGGGCTGGGGCTGGGTCAAGGGCTGGGGCTGGGCTGTGGCAATGCTGGGGTGGGGCAGGCCTGGGGCTGTGGCTGGGCTGCAGCTGGGCTGTGGCTGGGGCTGGGCTGGGGCAGGGCTGGGGCTGGGGCTGGGGCTGGGGACTGGGTCCAGGGCTGGGGCTGGGCTGTGGCTGGGTCTGGGCTGGGCTGGGGCTGGGGCTCGGTCAAGGGCTGGGGCTGGGCTGGAGCTTGGGCTGGGCTGGGGCAGGGCTGGGGCTGTGGCTGGGGCTGGGCTGGGGTGAGGGCAGGGCTGGGGTAGGGCTGGGGGATGGGGGGCTGGGCTGGGGCAGGATTGGGGTGGGGCCGGGCTGAGGCTGGGCTGAGGGCAGGGCTGGGCTAGGGCTGGGCCTGGGGCAGGGCTGGGCTAGTGCTGGGCTGGGGCCGAGGCTGAGGCTGGGGCTGCGGAAGGGCTGGGGGCAGGGCTGGGGACGGGGCTGGGCTGGGGGGTAGGGATGGGGCTGGGCTGGGCCTGGGGCAAGGCTGGGGTAGGGCTGGAGCCGGGGCTGGGGCTGGGCTGGGTGCAGGGATGGGGACTGGGGCTGGGTCTGGGGCCAGGGCTGAGGCAGGACTGGGGCTAGGGCAGGGCTGGGTACGGGGCTGGGCTGGGGGCAGTGATGGGGGCTGGGCTGGGCCTGGGGCAAGGCTGGGCCTGGTTTCTGGGGCAGGGCTGAGGTAGGGCAGGGCTGGGCTGAGGCCGAGGGTGGGGCTGTTGCTGGGGCTGTGGGCTGGGGATGCGGACAGGGCTAGGGCCTGGCTGGGGCTGGGCTGAGGGCAGGGGCTGGAACCAAGGTTTGGGCTGGGGCTGTAGCTGTGGCTGGGGCCGGGGCTGGGGCAGGAGCCAGGGCTGGGGCAGGGCTGGGGCCGTGCCTTGGTCTGGGGCTGGGGCAGGGTTGGGGCTGGGCTGGGGCTGGGGCTGGGCTGGGGGCAGGGCTGGGGTCAGGGCTGGAACCAAGTCTAGGGCAGGGCTGGGGGGTGGGGCTGGGGTGAGGGCAGGGGCTGGGCTGGGCCTCGGTTCAGGGCTGGGGCTGGGTTGGGGCCGGGGCTGGGGCAGGAGTAGGCTGGAGGCTGGGCCTTGGGCTGGGGCTGGTCTGGGGGCAGGGATGGGGCTGGGGCTGGAACCAAGTCTCGGACAGGGCTGGGGCAGGGCTGGGTCCGGGGCTGGGGCTGGGGGCATGGCTGGGGCTGGGGCTGGGGCTGGGCTGGGGGCTGCGGCTGGGGTGAGGGCAGGGCTGGGGTAGGGCTGGGGATGGGGGGCTGTGCTGGGGCAGGACTGGGGCTGGGGCCGGGCTGAGGTTGGGCTGAGGGCAGGGCTGGGCTAGGGCTGGGCCTGGGGCAGGGCTGGGCTAGGGCTGGGGGCAGGGCTGGGCTAGTGCTGGGCTGGGGCCGAGGCTGAGGCTGGGCTGAGGGCAGGGCTGGGGTAGTGCTGGGCTGGGGCCGAGGCTGAGGCTGGGGCTGCGGAAGGGCTGGGGCTGGGCTGGGGCTGGGGCTGGGGTCAGGGATGGGGCTGGGTCTGGGCTGGGCTGGGGGACAGGATGGGGCTGTTGCTGGGCCTGGGGCTGGGGCCTGAGGGTAGTGCTGGGCTAGGGCTGGGGGCTGGGGCAGGGCTGGAGCTGGGCTGGGACCAGGACTGGGCTGGGGTGGGGACTGGGGCAAGGCTGGGGCTGGGGCTGGGCTGGGGCAGGGCTGGCGCTGGGCTGGGAGCAGGACTGGCCTGGGACAAGAACTGGGGCAAGGCTGGGGGCTGGGGGCTGGGCTGGGGCAGGGCTGGGGCTGGGCTGGGACCAGGACTGGCCTGGGGCGGGGACTGGGGGGAGGGCTGGAGCCGGGGCTGGGGCCGGGGCTAGGGCAGGACTAGGCTGGAGGCTGGGCCTTGGGCTGGGGCAGGGCTGGGGGGCAGGGCTGGGGCTGAGGCTGGAACCAAGTCTATGGCTGGGCTGGGGCCGGGGCTGGGGCAGGACTGAGGCCAGGCTGGGGGCTGGGGCTGGGCTGAGGGCAGGGCTGGGGCAGGGCTGGGGCTGGGACTGGGACTGGGACTGGGGCTGGGACTGCGGCAGGGCTGGGGCTGGGCTGGGCCTGGGACAGGGCTGGGCTCGTGGCTGGGGCAGGGCTGCGGTAGGGCTGGAGCCGGGGCTGGGAGCAGGGCTGGATCTGAGGTTGAGGCTGGGGCTGTGGCTGGGACTGGGGCTGGGGCTGGGGCTGTGCTGGGGACAGGGCTGGGGGCAGGGCTGGGGTAGGGCTGGGGATGGGGGCTGGGCTGGGGCAGGACTAGGGCTGGGGCCAGGCTGAGGCTGGTCTGAGGGCAGGGCTGTGATAGGGCTGGGCCTGGGGCAGGGCTGGGCTAGTGCTGGGCTGGGGCCGAGGCTGAGGCTGGGGCTGCGGAAGGGCTGGGGCTGGGCTGGGGCTGGGGTGGGGTCAGGGATGGGGCTGTTGCTGGGCTGGGCTGGGGCTCAGGATGGGGCTGTTGCTGGGGCTGGGGCTTGGGCTGGGTTAGGGCTGGGTCTAACGCTGAAGCTGGGCTGACGGCAGGGATGAGATAGGGCTGGGAATGGGGCAGGGCTAGGTTAGGGCTGGCCTGGGGCTGGGGCTGGGGCAGGGCTGGGGCTGGCCTGGGCCTGGGACAGGGCTGGGCCTTGGGCTGGGGCTGGGCTGGGGGGCAGGGATGGGGCTGGGGCTGGAACCAAGTCTTGGACAGGGCTGGGGCAGGGCTGGGTCCGGGGTTGGGGCTGGGGCAGGGCTGGGGCAGGAGCTGGGGCTGGGGCTGGGGAAGGGCTGGGGCTGGGCTGGGGCTGGGGCTGGGGTCAGGGATGGGGATGGGGCTGGGCTGGGCTGGGGGCCGGGATGGGGCTGTGGCTGGGACCAGGACTGGGTCCGGGGCTGATGCTGGTGCTGGGTGCTGGGAAGTGATGGGGCTGCGGCAGGGCTGGGGCTGGGTTGGGCGTTGGGCTGGATCTGGGACTGGGCTGGGGCAGTACTGTGGCAGGGCTGGGCTGGGGCTGGGGCTGGGGCTGGGCTGGGTTCAGGGCTGAGGCTGGGCTGTGGCTGGGGCTGGGCTGGGCTGGGGCAGGGCTGGGGCTGGGGCTGGGCTGGGGCCGAGAGTGGGGCTGGGCAAGGGCTAGGGCCAGAGCTGGGGCAGGGATGGGTCCGGGCTGTGGCTGGGTTCGGAGCAGGGTTGGCTGTGGCTTGGGCTGGGACTGGGGCAGGGCTGGGGTAGGGCTGGAGCCGGGGCTGGGGCTGGGCTGGGTGCAGGGATGGGACTGGGGCCGGGGCCGGGGCTGGGGCAGGGCTGGGGCTGGGGCTGGGGCCAGGGCTGAGGCAGGACTGGGGCTGGGGCAGGGCTGGGGACGGGGCTGGGCTGGGGGCAGGGATGGGGCTGGGCTGGGCCTGGGGCAAGGCTGGGCCTGGTTTCTGGGGCAGGGCTGAGGTAGGGCAGGGCTGGGCTGAGGCCGAGGGTGGGGCTGTTGCTGGGGGCTGTGGCTGGGGATGCGGACAGGGCTAGGGCCTGGCTGGGGCTGGGCTGAGGGCAGGGCTGGAACCAAGGTTTGGGCTGGGGCTGTAGCTGTGGCTGGGGCCGGGGCTGGGGCAGGAGCCAGGGCTGGAGCAGGGCTGGGGCCGTGCCTTGGTCTGGGGCTGGGGCAGGGTTGGGGCTCGGCTGGGGCTGGGGCTGGGCTGGGGCAGGGCTGGGGTCAGGGCTGGAACCAAGTCTAGGGCAGGGCTGGGGGTGGGGGCTGGGGTGAGGGCAGGGGCTGGGCTGGGCCTCGGTTCAGGGCTGGGGCTGGGTTGGGGCCGGGGCTGGGGCAGGAGTAGGCTGGAGGCTGGGCCTTGGGCTGGGGTTGGTCTGGGGGCAGGGATGGGGCTGGGGCTGGAACCAAGTCTTGGACAGGGCTGGGGCAGGGCTGGGTCCGGGGCTGGGGCTGGGGCAGGGCTGGGGCTGGGGCTGGGGCTGGGCTGGGGCTGCGGCTGGGGTGAGGGCAGGGCTGGGGTAGGGCTGGGGATGGGGGCTGTGCTGGGGCAGGACTGGGGCTGGGGCCGGGCTGAGGCTGGGCTGAGGGCAGGGCTGGGCTAGGGCTGGGCCTGGGGCAGGGCTGGGCTAGGGCTGGGGGCTGTGGCTGGGGATGCGGACAGGGCTAGGGCCTGGCTGGGGCTGGGCTGAGGGCAGGGCTGGAACCAAGGTTTGGGCTGGGGCTGTAGCTGTGGCTGGGGCCGGGGCTGGGGCAGGAGCCAGGGCTGGGGCAGGGCTGGGGCCGTGCCTTGGTCTGGGGCTGGGGCAGGGCTGGGGCTGGGGCTGGGGCTGGGGCTGGGCTGGAGCCGGGGCTGGGGCCAGGGCTAGGGCAGGACTAGGCTGGAGGCTGGGCCTTGGGCTGGGGCTGGGCTGGGGGCAGGGCTGGGGCTGGGGCTGGAACCAAGTCTATGGCTGGGCTGGGGCCGGGGCTGGGGCAGGACTGAGGCCAGGCTGGGGCTGGGGCTGGGCTGAGGGCAGGGCTGGGGCAGGGCTGGGGCTGGGACTGGGACTGGGACTGGGGCTGGGACTGCGGCAGGGCTGGGGCTGGGCTGGGCCTGGGACAGGGCTGGGCTCGTGGCTGGGGCAGGGCTGCGGTAGGGCTGGAGCCGGGGCTGGGAGCAGGGCTGGATCTGAGGTTGAGGCTGGGGCTGTGGCTGGGACTGGGGCTGGGGCTGGGGCTGTGCTGGGGACAGGGCTGGGGGCAGGGCTGGGGTAGGGCTGGGGATGGGGGCTGGGCTGGGGCAGGACTAGGGCTGGGGCCAGGCTGAGGCTGGTCTGAGGGCAGGGCTGTGATAGGGCTGGGCCTGGGGCAGGGCTGGGCTAGGGCTGGGGGCAGGGGTGGGCTAGGGCTGGGCTGGGGCCGAGGCTGAGGCTGGGGCTGCGGAAGGGCTGGGGCTGGGCTGGGGCTGGGGCTGGGGTCAGGGATGGGGCTGTTGCTGGGGCTGGGGCTTGGGCTGGGTTAGGGCTGGGTCTAACGCTGAAGCTGGGCTGACGGCAGGGATGAGATAGGGCTGGGAATGGGGCAGGGCTAGGTTAGGGCTGGCCTGGGGCTGGGGCTGGGGCTGGGGCAGGGCTGGGGCTGGCCTGGGCCTGGGACAGGGCTGGGCCTTGGGCTGGGGCTGGGCTGGGGGCAGGGATGGGGCTGGGGCTGGAACCAAGTCTTGGACAGGGCTGGGGCAGGGCTGGGTCCGGGGTTGGGGCTGGGGCAGGGCTGGGGCTGGGGCTGGGGCTGGGCTGGGGCAGGACTGGGGCTGGGGCTGGGCTGAGGCTGGGCTGGGGCTGGGGCTGGGCTGAGGCTGGGCTGGGGGCAGGGCTGGGCTGGGGCTGGGGGCAGGGCTGGGCTAGTGCTGGGCTGGGGCCAAGGCTGAGGCTGGGCTGAGGGCAGGGCTGGGCTAGTGCTGGGCTGGGGCCGAGGCTGAGGCTGGGGCTGCGGAAGGGCTGGGGCTGGGCTGGGGCTGGGGCTGGGGCTGGGCTGGGCCTGGGTCCAGGGCTGGGGCTGGGCTGGGGCCGGGGCTGGGGCAGGACTAGTCTGGAGGCTGGGCCTTGGGCTGGGGCTGGGCTGGGGGCAGGGATGGGGCTGGGGCTGGAACCAAGACTTGGACAGGGCTGGGGCAGGGCTGGGTCCGGGGTTGGGGCTGGGGCAGGGCTGGGGCTGGGGCTGGGGCCGGGGTTGGGGCAGGACTAGTCTGGAGGCTGGGCCTTGGGCTGAGGCTGGGCTGGGGGCAGGGCTGGGCTGGGGCTGGGGGCAGGGCTGGGCTAGTGCTGGGCTGGGGCCAAGGCTGAGGCTGGGCTGAGGGCAGGGCTGGGCTAGTGCTGGGCTGGGGCCGAGGCTGAGGCTGGGGCTGCGGAAGGGCTGGGGCTGGGCTGGGGCTGGGGCTGGGGTCAGGGATGGGGCTGTGACTGGGCTGTGGCTGGGGCCGGGGCTGTGGCTGGGACTGGGGCAGGGCTGGGGCTGTGCTGGGGACAGGGCTGGGGGCGGGGCTGGGGCAGGGATGGGGCAGGGGCTCGGCTGTGGCTGGGGCCAGGGCTGTGGTCGGGGCTGGGGCAAGCCTGGGGCTGGGGCTGGGGCTGGGGCTGGGTCTCATGCAGGGCTGGGGCCGGGTCTGGGGCAGGGCTCGGGCCAGTCTGGGGCTGGGGCTGGGCAGGGGCTGGGGCTGGGCTGGGGCTGGGGCTGGGCTGGGCTGAGGCAGGGCTGGGGCTGGGGCTGGGGCTGGGCTGGGCCTGGGTCCAGGGCTGGGGCTGGGCTAGGGCCGGGGCTGGGGCAGGACTAGTCTGGAGGCTGGGCCTTGGGCTGGGGCTGGGCTGGGGGCAGGGATGGGGCTGGGGCTGGAACCAAGACTTGGACAGGGCTGGGGCAGGGCTGGGGCTGGGGCTGGGGCTGGGCTGGGGCTGCGGCTGGGGTGAGGGCAGGGCTGGGTCCGGGGCTGGGGCTGGGTCAGGGGCTGGGATAGGGCTGGGGGCAGGGCTGGGCTAGTGCTGGGCTAGGGCCAAGGCTGAGGCTGGGCTGAGGGCAGGGCTGGGCTAGGGCTGGGGGCAGGGCTGGGCTAGGGCTGGGGGCAGGGCTGGGCTAGTGCTGGGCTGGGGCCGAGGCTGAGGCTGGGGCTGCGGAAGGGCTGGGGCTGGGCTGGGGCTGGGGCTGGCGTCAGGGATGGGGATGGGGCTGGGCGGGGATGGGGGCCAGGATGGGGCTGTTGCTGGGGCTGGGGCTTGGGCTGGGGTAGGGCTGGGTCTAACGCTGGGGCTGGGCTGACGGCAGGGATGAGGTAGGGCTGGGAATGGGGCAGGGCTAGGTTAGGGTTGGCCTGGGGCTGGGGCTGGGGCTGGGACTGGGACTGGGGCTGGGACAGGGGCAGGGCTGGGGTTGGGCTGGGCCTGGGACAGGGCTGGGGGCGGGGCTGGGGCAGGGATGGGGCGGGGGGCTGGGCTGTGGCTGGGGCCAGGCCTGTGTTCAGGGCTGGGACAGGGCTGGGGCTGAAGCTGGGTCCAGGGGTGGGGCAGGGCTGGGGCTGGGGCTGGGGCAGGGCTGGGGCTGGTTTCTGGGACAGGGCTGGGGTAGGACAGGGCTGGGCTGAGGCCGAGGGTGGGGCTGGGGCAGGGCTGGGGCTGGGGCAGGGCTGGGGCCGGGGCTGAGGGTGGGCTGGGGTCTGCGTTGGGGCTTGGCTTTGGCTGCGGCTGGACTGGGGCAGGGCTTGGGTTGGGGCAGGGCTGGGGCTGGGTGGGGCTGAGCTGGGGCTGGGCTTGGGACTGGGCTGGGTCCAGAGCTGCGACTGGGGCTGGGTCCAGGGCTGGGGCTGGGCTGTGGCTGGGGCTGGGGCTAGGGCAGGACTGGGGCTGGGACAAGGCTGGGGCCTGGGCTGGGCTTGGGGCTGGGGCTGGGGCGGGGCTGGGGGCAAGGATGGGAGTGGGGCTGGGTAGTTGCCGGGGCTGGGGCAGGGGCTGGGGCAGGACTGGGGCTGGGCTGTGGCTGTGGATGGGGCTGGGCTGTGGCTGGGGCTGGGGCTGGGGCAGGACTGGGGCTGGGGCCTGAGGGTAGGGCTGGGCTAGTGATGGGGCTGGGGCAGGGCTGGGGCTGGGGCTGGAACCAAGTCTATGGCTGGGCTGGGGCTGGGGTTGGGGCTGGGGCTGGGGCGGGGCTTGGGGCAGGGATGGGAGTGGGGCTGGGCAGTTGCCCTGGCTGGGGCCGGGGCTGGGGCAGGACTGGGGCTGGGCTGTGGCTGGGGCTGTGGCTGGGCTGTGACTGGGGCTGAGGCAGGGCTGGGGCTGGGTTCGGTGCAAGGCTGGGGCTGGGGGCAGGGATGGGGCTGAGTCTGGGTTGGGGGCTGGGCCAAGGATGGGGCCAGGGCTGGGGCTGGGGCTGGGCTAGGGGCTGGAGGCTGGGCTGGGGCTGAGGCAGGGCTGGGGCAGGGCTGGGCTAGGGCTGGGCTGGGGCAGGGTTGGGGCTGGGGCTGGGCTGGACTGGGGGAACGGATGGGGCTGGGGCTGGAGCAGGCCTGGGGCTGGGGCTGGGGCTGGGGCTGGGTTAGGGCTGGGGCTGGGACAGGGTTGGGGCCGGGGCTGGGGTCGGGGCTGGGAGCAGGGGTGGGACTGAGGTTGGGGCCGGGGCTGGGGCTGGGTTGGGGCCGGAGCTGCAGCAGGACTAGGCTGGAGGCTGGGCCTTGGGCTGGGGCTGGGCTGGGGCTGGTGTGGGAACCAAGTCTAGGGCTGGGCTGGGTCTGGGGCTGGGTCTGGGGCCAGGGCTGGGGCAGGTATGGGAGTGGGGCAGGGCAGTTGCCGGGGCTGGGGCCGGGGCTGGGGCAGGACTGGGGCTGGGCTGGGGCTGGGGCTGAGGCAGGGCTGGGGCTGGGTTCGGTGCAAGGCTGGGGCTGGGGGCAGGGATGGGGCTGAGTCTGGGTTGGGGGCTGGGTAAAGGATGGGGCCAGGGCTGGGGCTGAGGCAGTGCTGAGGCAGGGCTGGGGCTGCGGCAGGGCTGGGGCCAGTGGTGAGGCTGGGCTAGGGTCTGGGCTGGGCCTGGGACAGGGCTGGGCCCGAGGCTGGGGAAGGGCTGGGGCTGGGGCTGGAACCAAGTCTATGGCTGGGCTGGGGCTGGGGCTGGGGCCGGGGCTGGGGCAGCACTGGGGCTGGGGCTGGGCTGGGGCTGGGCTGGGCTAGGGCTGGGCTGGGGCCAGGGCTGCAACTGGGGCTGGGTCCAGGGCTGGGGCTCGGCTGGGGCTGGGCTGGGCTAGGGCTGGGCTGGGGCCAGGGCTGCGACTGGGGCTGGGTCCAGGGCTGGGGCTGGGCTGGGGCTGGGGCTGGGCTGGGGCAGGGCTGGGGCTGGGGCTGGGCTGGCGCTGGGTCCAGGGCTGGGGATGGGCTGGGGCTGGGGCTGGGCCGGGGCAGGGCTGGGGCTGGGGCTGGGCTGAGGGCAGAGTTGGGCTAGGGGCTGGACGCTGGGCTGGGGCTGGGGCTGAGGCAGGGCTGGGGCAGGGCTGGGGCTGGAGGCTGGGCTGGGGCTGAGGCAGGGCTGGGGCCGGGGCTGAGGCTGGGCTAGAATCTGGGCTGGGCCTGGGACTGGGCTGGGCCTGGGACAGGGCTGGGCCCTAGGCTGGGGCAGGGCTGGGGCTGGGCTAAGGGCAGGGCTGGGTTAGGACCGTGGCTGTGCTGCGCTGGGCTAGGGCTGGGCTGGGGCCGGGGCTTGGGCCGTGGGTGGGGCTGGGCTGGGGTCTGGGCTGGGCCTGGGGCAGGGCTGGGCCCAAGGCTGGGGTCCAGGGCTGGGGCTGCGCTGTGGCTAAGGCTGGGCTGGGGCTGGGGCTGAGGCAGGGCTGGGTCTGGGTTCGGTTGAAGGCTGGGGCTGGGGGCAGGGATGGGGCTGAGTCTGGGTTGGGGGCTGGGCCAAGGATGGGGCCAGGGCTGGGGTTGGGGCAGGGCTGGGGGCAGGGATGGGAGTGGGGCTGGGCAGTTGCTGGGGCTGGGGCCGGGGCTGGGGCAGGACTGGGTCTGGGGCTGGGCTGGGGCAGGGCTGGGACTGGTGCTGGGGCCAGGGCTGGGGCTGGGTGGTGGCTGGGGCTAGGGCTGGGCTGGGGCGAAGGGTGGTGCTGGGCTGGGAGTGGAGCTGGGCTGGGGCCGGGGCTGGGGCCTGGGCTGGGGCAGGACTGGGGCTGGGGCTGGGGCAGGGCTGGTGGCACGGATGGGAGTGGGGCTGGGCAGGGGCCGGGGCTGGGGCCGGGGCTGGGGCAGGACTGGGGCAGGACAAGGCTGGAGGCTGGGCCTTGGGCTGGTGCTGAGTTGGGGCAGGGCTGGGGCCCGGGCTGGAACCAAGTCTATGGCTGGGCTGGGGCTGGGGCTGGGGCCAGGGCTGAGGCAGGACTGGGGCTGGGGCAGGGCTGGGGCCGGGGCTGGGGCTGAGGCAGGACTGGGGCAGGGCTGGGGCTGCGGCAGGGCTGGGGCTAGGGCTGGGCTGGCGCAGGGCTGGGGCTGGGTCCAGTGCTGGGGCTGGGCTGGGGCTGAGGCTGGGCCGGGGCAGGGCTGGGACTGGGGCTGGGCTGAGGGCAGGGTTGGGCTAGGGGCTGGGGGCTGGGGCTGAGGCAGGGCTGGGGCAGGGCTGGGGCTGCGGCAGGGCTGGGGCCGGGGCTCAGGCTGGGCTAGGATCTGGACTGGGCCTGGGACAGGGCTGGGCCCGAGGCTGGGGCAGGGCTGGGGCTGGGCTGGGTCTGGGCTGGGCTAGGGCTGCAAGTGGGGCGGAGGGTGGGGCTGGGCTGGGGTCTGGGCTGGGCCTGGGGCAGGGCTGGGGTAGGGCTGAAGTCGGGGCTGGGGCCGGGGCTGGGGCAGGACAAGGCTGGAGGCTGGGCCTTGGGCTTGTGCTGGGTTGGGGCAGGGCTAGGGCCCGGGCTGGAACCAAGTCTATGGCTGGGCTGGGGCCGGGTCTGAGGCTGGGCTAGGATCTGGGCTGGGCCTGGGACAGGGCTGGGCCCGAGGCTGGGGCAGGGCTGGGGCTGGGCTGGGGGCAGGGCTGGGGCTGGGGTGGGAACCAAGTCAATGGCTGGGCTGGGGCTGGGGCTGGGGCCAGGGCTGGCGCTGGGGCTGGGGCAGAGGCAGGGCTGGGGGCAGGGGTGGGAGTGGGGCTGGGCAGGGGCCGGGGCTGGGGCCGGGGCAGGGGCAGGACTAAGGCTGGGGCTGGGCTGGGGCCGGGGCTGGGGTCGGGGCTAGAAGCAGGGCTGGGACTGAGGTTGGGGCCGGGGCTGGGGCTGGGACTGGGCTGGGGCCGAGGGTGTGGGTAGGGCTGGGGCCGGGTCTGGGGCAGGGCTGGGGCCAGGCTGGGGCTGGTGCTGGGATGAAGGCAGGGCTGGGGCAGGGCTGGGGCTGGGGCTGGGCTGGGGATGAGGGTGGGGCTGGTGTGGGGTCTGGGCTGGGCCTGGGGCAGGGCTGGACCCGAGGCTGGGGCAGGGCTGGGGTAGGGCTGGGGCTGGGGCTGGGCTGGGGGCAGGGATGGGGATGGGGCTGGGCTGGACTGGGGGAACGGATGGGGCTGGGGCTGGGGCTGGGGCAGGCCTAGGGGTGGGGCTGTGGCTGGGGCTGGGTTAGGGCTGGGGCTGGGTCCAGGGCAGGGGCTGGGCTGGGGCTGGTGCTGGGGCTGGGCTGGGGCAGGGCTGGGGCTGGGCTGGGGCTGGTGCTGGGGGCAGGTCTGGGGCAGGGGCTGGGTCCAGGGCTGGGGCTGGGGCTGGGTCCAGGGCTGGGGCTGTGCGGTGGCTGGGGCTGGGCTGGGGGCAGGAATGGGGTGGGGGCTGGGCTGTGGTTGGGGCCGGGTCTGGGGCTGGGCTGGGGTAGGGCTGGGGTAGGGCTGGAGCCGGAGCTGGGGGCAGGGCTGGGAGCAGGGCTGGGACTGAGGTTGGGGCCGGGGTTGGGGTTGGGGCTGGGTTGGGGCCGGCGCTGAAGCAGGACTGGGCTGGAGGCTGGGCCTTGGGCTGGGGCTGGGCTGGGGGCTGGTGCTGGGGCTGGGGCCAGGTCTGGGGCTGGGGCTGGGGCTGGGGCGGGGGAGGGCTGGGGGCAGGGATGGGAGTGGGGCTGGGCAGGGGCCGGGGCTGGGGCCGGGGCTGGGGCAGGACTGGGGCTGGGACAGGGCTGGGGCCGGGGCTGGGGTCGGGGCTAATATCAGGGCTGGGACTGAGGTTGGGGCCGGGGCTGGGGCTGGGACTGGGCTGGGGCCGAGGGTGTGGGTGGGGCTGGGGCCAAGCCTGGGGCAGGGCTGGGGTATGTCTGGGGCTGGGTACCAGGGTAGGGCTGGGGCTGGGCTGGGGCTGGGGATGGGCTGGGTGCAGGGATGGGGATGGGGCAGGGCTGGGCCTGGGCTGGGGCCGGGACTGGGCTGGGGTAGAGCTGGGGCAGGGAAGGGGCTGGGGACAGGGCTGGGGCTGGGCTGTGGCTGGGGCTGGGCTGGGGCAGGGCTGGGGCTGCGCTGGAACCAAGTCTAGGGCAGGGCTGGGGCTGGGCTGTGGCTGGGGCTGGGGCTGGGCTGTGGCTGGGGCTGGGCTGAGGGCAGGGCTGGAACTAAGTCTAGGGCAGGGCTGGGGCTGGGTTGGGGCCGGTGCCGGGGCCGGGGCTGGGGCTGGGGCTGGGGCAGGGCTGGGGGCAGGGATGGGAGTGGGGCTGGGCAGGGGCCGGGGCTGGGTCCAGGGCTGGGGCAGGACTGGGGCTGGGACAGGGCAGGGGCAGGGCTGGGGCTGGTGCTGGGGCAGGGCTGGGGCAGGGCTGGGGCTGGCTGGGGCTGGGCTGGGTGGTGGCTGGTCCTGGGGCTGGGCTGGGCCGAGGGTGGTGCTGGGCTGGGAGTGGAGCTGGGCAATGGCCGGGGCTGGGGCCGGGGCTGGGGCAGGACTGGGGGCACGGATGGGAGTGGGGCTGGGCAGGGGCCGGGGCTGGGGCTGGTGCTGGGGCTGGGCTGGGGCAGGGCTGGGGCGGGGCTGGGGCTGGGGCTGAGGCCAGGGCAGGGGCTGGGGCCAGGGCTGGGGCTGGGCGGTGGCTGGGGCTGGGCTGGGCTGGGGCCAGGGCTGCGACTGGGGCAGGGTCCAGGGCTGGGGCTGGGCTGTGGCTGGGGCAGGGCTGGGCCTGGGCGGTGGCTGGGGCTGGGCTGGGGCTGGGACTGCAGCCAGGGCAGGGGCTGGGCTGGGGCTGGTGCTGGGGCTGGGGCACGGCTGGGGCTGTGGCTGGGGCCAGGGCTGGGGCTGGGGAAGGGCTGGGTCCAGGTCTGGGGCTGGGCTGGTGCCAGGGCTGGGGCTGGGGAAGGGCTGGGTCCAGGTCTGGGGCTGGGGCTTGGTCCAGGGCTGGGGCTGTGCGCTGGCTGGGGCTGGGCTGGGGCAGGGCTGGGGCTGGGGATGGGCTGGGGCCGAGTGTGGGGCTGGGCTGGGGTCTGGGCTGGGGCAGGGCAGGGCTGGGCCCAAGGCTGGGACAGGGCTGGAGTAGGGCTGGGGCTGGGGCTGGGCTGAGGGCAGGGTTGGGCTAGGGGCTGGAGGCTGGGCTGGGGCTGAGGCAGGGCTGGGGCAGGGCTGGGGCTGCGGCAGGGCTGGGGCTGGGTCTGAGGCTGGGCTAGGATCTGGGCTGGGCCTGGGACAGGGCTGGGACCGAGGCTGGGGCAGGGCTGGGGCTGGGCTATGGGCAGGGCTGGGTTAGGGCTGTGGCTGTGCAGGGCTGGGCTAGGGCTGGGCTGGGGCCGGGGCTGGGGCTGTGGGTGGGGCTGGGCTGGGGTCTGGGCTGGGCCTGGGGCAGGGCTGGGCCCGAGGCTGGGGTCCAGGGCTGGGGCTGCGCTGTGGCTGGGGCTGGGCTGGGGCTGGGTTAGGGCTGGGGCTGGGTCCAGGGCAGGGGCTGCGCTGTGGCTGTGGCTGGGCTCGGGCAGGGCTGGGGCTGGGAGGTGGCTGGGGCAGGGCTGGGGCTGGGCGGTGGCTGGGGCTGGGCTGGGGCTGGGTCCAGGGCAGGGGCACGGCTGGGGCTGGGGCTGGGCTGGGGCTGGGCTGGGGCTGGGTCTGGGGCCATGGCAGAAGCTGGGCTGGGGCTGGTGCCGGGGCTGGGGCTGGGGCCAGGGCAGTGGCTGGGCTGGGGCTGGTGCTGGGGCTGGGGACAGGGCTGGGGCTGGGGCTGGGCTGGGTGCAGGGCTGGGGCTGGGGCTGGGTCCAGGGCTGGGGCTGAGGCTGGGCCTGGGGCTGGGCTGGGCCCGAGGCTGGGGCAGGGCTGGAGTAGGGCTGGGGCTGGGGCTGGGCTGGGGGCAGGAATGGGGCGGGGCCTGGGCTGTGGCTGGGGCCGGGGCTGGGGCTGGGCTGGGGTAGGGCTGGGGTAGGGCTGGAGCCGGAGCTGGGGGCAGGGCTGGGAGCAGGGCTGGGACTGAGGTTGGGGCCGGGGCTGGGGCTGGTTTGGGGCCGGCGCTGAAGCAGGACTGGGCTGGAGGCTGGGCCTTGGGCTGGGGCTGGGCTGGGGGCAGGGCTGGGGCTGGGGTGGGAACCAAGTCAATGGCTGGGCTGTGGCTGGGGCTGGGGCTGGGGTGGGGGAGGGCTGGGGGCAGGGATGGGAGTGGGGCTGGGCAGGGGCTGGGGCTGGGGCCGGGGCTGTAGCAGGACTGGGGCTGGGACAGGGCTGGGGCCGGGGCTGGGGTCGGGGCTAATATCAGGGCTGGGACTGAGGTTGGGGCCGGGGCTGGGGCTGGGACTGGGCTGGGGCCGAGGGTGTGGGTGGGGCTGGGGCCAAGTCTGGGGCAGGGCTGGGGTAAGTCTGGGGCTGGGTACCAGGGCAGGGCTGGGGCTGGGCTGGGGCTGGGGCTGGGCTGGGGGCAGGGATGGGGATGGGGCAGGGCTGGGCCTGGGCTGGGGCCGGGACTGGGCTGGGGTAGAGCTGGGGCAGGGAAGGGGCTGGGGACAGAGCTGGGGCTGGGCTGTGGCTGGGGCTGGGCTGGGGCAGGGCTGGGGCTGCGCTGGAACCAAGTCTAGGGCAGGGCTGGGGCTGGGCTGTGGCTGGGGCTGGGCTGTGGCAGGGGCAGGGCTGGGGCTGGGCTGGGGTAGGGCTGGGGCTGGGGCTGGGCTTTGGCTGGGGCTGGGGCTGGGCTGGGGCAGGGCTGGGGCTGGGCTGAGGGCAGGGCTGGGGGCAGGGATCGGAGTGGGGCTGGGCAGGGGCCTGGGCTGGGTCCAGGGCTGGGGCATGACTGGGGCTGGGACAGGGCTGGGGCAGGGCTGGGGCTGGTGCTGGGGCAGGGCTGGGGCAGGGCTGGGGCTGGGCTTGGGCTGGTGCTGGGGTCAGGGCTGGGGCTGGCTGGTGGCTGGGGCTGGGCTGGGTGGTGGCTGGGGCTGGGGCTGGGCTGGGGCCAGGTCTGGGGCTGGGGCTGGGTCCAGGGCTGGGGCTGTGCGGTGGCTGGGGCTGGGCTGGGGCAGGGCTGGGGCTGGGGATGGGCTGGGGCCGAGGGTGGGGCTGGGCTGGGGTCTGGGCTGGGGTAGGGCAGGGCTGGGCCCGAGGCTGGGGCAGGGCTGGAGTAGGGCTGGGGCTGGGGCTGGGCTGAGGGCAGGGTTGGGCTAGGGGCTGGAGGCTGGGCTGGGGCTGAGGCAGGGCTGGGGCAGGGGCTGGGGCCGGGGCTGAGTCAGGACTGGGGCTGGGGCAGGGCTGGGGCTGGGTTCGGTGCAAGGCTGGGGCTGGGGGCAGGGATGGGGCTGAGTCTGGGTTGGAGGCTGGGCCAAGGATGGGGCCAGGGCTGGGGCTGAGGCAGGGCTGGGGCCAGGGCTGAGGCTGGGCTAGGGTGTGGGCTGGGCCTGGGACAGGGCTGGGCCCGAGGCTAGGGCAGGGCTGGGGCTGGGGCCTGAGGGTAGGGCTGGGCTAGGGATGGGGCTGGGGCAGGGCTGGGGCTGGAACCAAGTCTATGGCTGGGCTGGGGCTGGGGCTGGGGCCGGGGCTGGGGCAGCACTGAGGCTGGGGCAGGGCTGGGGCAGGGCTGGGGATGGGGGCTTGGCTGTGGCAGGACTGGGGCTGGGGCTGGGCTGGGGCTGGGCTGGGCTAGGGCTGGGCTGGGGCCGGGGCTGGGGCTGGGCTGGGGCTGGAGCTGGGCCGTGGCAGGGCTGGGGCTGGGGCTGGGGCTGAGGCAGGGCTGGGTCAGGGCTGGGGCTGTGGCAGGGCTGTGGCCGGGGCTGAGCGTGGGCTGGGGTCTGAGCTGGGGCTGGGCTTTGGCTGGTTCTGGGGCTGGGCTGGGTCCAGGGCTGGGGCTGTGCGGTGGCTGGGGTTGGGCTGGGGCCGAGGGTGGGGCTGGGCTGGGGTCTGGGCTGGACCTGGGGCAGTGCTGGGCCCGAGGCTGGGGTAGGGCTGGAGTAGGGCTGGGGCTGGGGCTGGGCTGGGGGCAGGAATGGGGCTGGGCTGGGGTAGGGCTGGGGTAGGGCTGGAGCCGGAGCTGGGGCCGGGGCTGGGAGCAGGGCTGGGACTGAGGTTGGGGCCGGGGCTGGGACTGAGGTTGGGGCCGGCGCTGAAGCAGGACTGGGCTGGAGGCTGGGCCTTGGGCTGGGGCTGGGCTGGGGGCAGGGCTGGGGCTGGGGCCAGGGCTGGGGCAGGACTGGGGCTGGGCCAGGGCTGGGGCCAGGGCTGGCGCTGGGGCTGGGGCAGGGGCAGGGCTGGGGGCAGGGGTGGGAGTGGGGCTGGACAGGGGCCGGGGCTGGGGCCGGGGCAGGGGCAGGACTGGGGCTGGGGCTGGGCTGGGGCCGGGGCTGGGGTCGGGGCTAGGAGCAGGGCTGGGACTGAGGTTGGGGCCGAGGGTGTGGGTAGGGATGGGGATGGGGCTGGGCTGGACTGGGGGAACGGATGGGGCTGGGGCTGGGGCAGGCCTGGGGGTGGGGCTGTGGCTGGGGCTGGGTTAGGGCTGGGGCTGGGTCCAGGGCAGGGGCTGGGCTGGGGCTGGGGCTGGGGCTGGGCTGGGGCAGGGCTGGGGCTGGGCTGGGGCTGGTGCTGGGGGCAGGGCTGGGGATGAGGCTGGGGTAAGTCTGGGGCTGGGTCCAGGGCAGGGCTGGGGCTGGGCTGGGACCGGGACTGGGCTGGGGTAGAGCTGGGGCAGGGAAGGGGCTGGGGACAGGGCTGGGGCTGGGCTGTGGCTGGGGCTGGGCTGGGGCAGGGCTGGGGCTGGGCTGAGGGCAGGGCTGGAACCAAGTCTAGGGCAGGGCTGGGGCTGGGTTGGGTGCGGCGCTGAAGCAGGACTGGGCTGGAGGCTGGGCCTTGGGCTGGGGCTGGGTTGGTGGCAGGGCTGGGTCTGGGGCCGGGGCTGGGGCAGGGTTTTGGGCTGGAACAGGGCTGGGGCCGGGTCTGGGGCTGGGGCTGGGGCTGGGGCAGGGCTGGGGGCAGGGATGGGAGTGGGGCTGGGCAGGGGCCGGGGCTGGGGCCAGGGCTGGGGCAGGACTGGGGCTGGGACAGGGCTGGGGCTGGGGACTTGGCTGCGGCTGGGGCTTGGTCCAGGGCTGGGGCTGGGCTGGGACTGGGCTGGGCCTGGGGCAGGGCTGGGGCTGGGCTGGGGCAGGGCTGGGGCTGCGCTGGAACCAAGTCTAGGGAAGGGCTGGGGCTGGGCTGTGGCTGGGGCTGGGCTGGGGCAGGGCTGGGGCTGGGCTGAGGGCAGGTCTGGAACCAAGTCTAGGGAAGGGCTGGGGCTGGATTGGGGCCGGCGCCGGGGGCCGGGGCTGGGGCTGGGGCTGGGGCAGGGCTGGGATCAGGGATGGGAGTGGGGCTGGGCAGGGGCCTGGGCTGGGTCCAGGGCTGGGGCAGGACTGGGGCTGGGACTGGGCTGGGGCAGAGCTGGGGCTGGGGATGGGCTGGGGCCGAGGTTGGGGCTGGGCTGGGGTCTGGGCTGGGGCAGGGCAGGGCTGGGCCCGAGGCTGGGGCAGGGCTGGAGTAGGGCTGGGGCTGGGGTTGGACTGAGGGCAGGGTTGGGCTAGGGGCTGGAGGCTGGGCTGGGGCTGAGGCAGGGCTGGGGCAGGGCTGGGGCTGCGGCAGGGCTGGGGCCGGGGCTGAGGCTGGGCTAGGATCTGGGCTGGGCCTTGGACAGGGCTGGGACCGAGGCTGGGGCAGGGCTGGGGCTGGGCTATGGGCAGGGCTGGGTTAGGGCTGTGGCTGTGCAGGGCTGGGCTAGGGCTGGGCTGGGGCCGGGGCTGGGGCTGTGGGTGGGGCTGGGCTGGGGTCTGGGCTGGGCCTGGGGCAGGGCTGGGCCCGAGGCTGGGGTCCAGGGCTGGGGCTGCGCTGTGGCTGGGGCTGGGCTGGGGCTGGGTTAGGGCTGGGGCTGGGTCCAGGGCAGGGGCTGCGCTGTGGCTGGGGCTGGGCTCGGGCAGGGCTGGGGCTGGGAGGTGGCAGCGGCTCGGCTGGGGCTGGGTCCAGGGCAGGGGCTGGGCTGGGGCTGGGGCTGGACTGGGGCTGGGCTGGGGCTGGGTCTGGGGCCATGGCAGAAGCTGGGCTGGGGCTGGTGCCGGGGCTGGGGCTGGGGCCAGGGCAGTGGCTGGGCTGGGGCTGGTGCTGGGGCTGGGGATAGGGCTGGGGCTGGGGCTGGGCTGGGTGCAGGGCTGGGGCTGGGGCTGGGTCCAGGGCTGTGGCTGTGCGGTGGCTGGGGCTGGGCTGGGGCAGGGCTGGGGCTGGGGCTGGGCCTGGGGCCGGGCTGGGCCCGAGGCTGGGGCAGGGCTGGAGTAGGGCTGGGGCTGGGGCTGGGCTGGGGGCAGCAATGGGGCGGGGCCTGGGCTGTGGCTGGGGCCGGGGCTGGGGCTGGGCTGGGGTAGGGCTGGGGTAGGGCTGGAGCCGGAGCTGGGGGTAGGGCTGGGAGCAGGGCTGGGACTGAGGTTGGGGCCGGGGCTGGGGCTGGGTTGGGGCCGGCGCTGAATCAGGACTGGGCTGGAGGCTGGGCCTTGGGCTAGGGCTGGGCTGGGGGCAGGGCTGGGGCTGGGGTGGGAACCAAGTCAATGGCTGGGCTGGGGCTGGGGCTGGGGCTGGGGCTGGGGCGGGGGAGGGCTGAGGGCAGGGATGGGAGTGGGGCTGGGCAGGGTCCGGGACTGGGGCTGGGGCTGTGGCAGGACTGGGGCTGGGACAGGGCTGGGGCCGGGGCTGGGATCGGGGCTAATATCAGGGCTGGGACTGAGGTTGGGGCCGGGGCTGGGGCTGGGACTGGGCTGGGGCCGAGGGTGTGGGTGGGGCTGGGGCCAAGTCTGGGGCAGGGCTGGGGTAAGTCTGGGGCTGGGTACCAGGGCAGGGCTGGGGCTGGGCTGGGGCTGGGGATGGGCTGGGGGCAGGGATGGGGATGGGGCTGGGCTGGGCCTGGGCTGGGGCCGGGGCAGGGCTGGGCCTGGGCTGGGGCCGGGACTGGGCTGGGGTAGAGCTGGGGCAGGGAAGGGGCTGGGGAAAGGGCTGGGGCTGGGCTGTGGCTGGGGCAGGGCTGGGGCTGCGCTGGAACCAAGTCTAGGGCAGGGCTGGGGCTGGGCTGTGGCTGGGGCTGGGGCTGGGCTGGGGCAGGGGCAGGGCTGGGGCTGGGCTGGGGCAGGGTTGGGGCTGCGCTGGAACCAAGTCTAGGGCAGGGCTGGGGCTGGATTGGGGTCGGCGCCGGGGCCGGGGCTGGGGCTGGGGCTGGGGCAGGGCTGGGGGCAGGGATGGGAGTGGGGCTGGGCAGGGGCCTGGGCTGGGGCCAGGGCTGGGGCAGGACTGGGGCTGGGACAGGGCTGGGGCAGGGTTGGGGCTGGTGCTGGGGCAGGGCTGGGGCAGGGCTGGGTGTGGGCTTGTGCTGGTGCTGGGGTCAGGGCTGGGGCTGGCTGGTGGCTGGGGCTGGGCTGGGGCCAGGGCTGGGGCTGGGGCTGGGGCCAGGGCTGGGGCTGTGCGGTGGCTGGGGCTGGGCTGGGGCAGGGCTGGGGCTGGGGATGGGCTGGGGCCGAGGGTGGGGCTGGGCTGGGGTCTGGGCTGGGGCAGGGCAGGGCTGGGCCCGAGGCTGGGGCAGGGCTGGAGTAGGGCTGGGGCTGGGGCTGGGCTGAGGGCAGGGTTGGGCTAGGGGCTGGAGGCTGGGCTGGGGCTGCGGCAGGGCTGGGGCAGGGCTGGGGCTGGGTGGTGGCTGGGGCTGGGGCTGGGCTGGGGCCGAGGGTGGTGCTGGGCTGGGAGTGGAGCTGGGCAGGGGCCGGGGGCCGGGGCCGGGGCTGGGGCAGGACTGGGGCTGGGGCTGGGGCTGGGCTGGGGCTGCGCTGGAACCAAGTCTAGGGAAGGGCTGGGGCTGGGCTGTGGCTGGGGCTGGGCTGGGGCAGGGCTGGGGCTGGGCTGAGGGCAGGTCTGGAACCAAGTCTAGGGAAGGGCTGGGGCTGGATTGGGGCCGGCGCCGGGGCCGGGGCTGGGGCTGGGGCTGGGGCAGGGCTGGGATCAGGGATGGGAGTGGGGCTGGGCAGGGGCCTGGGCTGGGTCCAGGGCTGGGGCAGGACTGGGGCTGGGACTGGGCTGGGGCAGAGCTGGGGCTGGGGATGGGCTGGGGCCGAGGTTGGGGCTGGGCTGGGGTCTGGGCTGGGGCAGGGCAGGGCTGGGCCCGAGGCTGGGGCAGGGCTGGAGTAGGGCTGGGGCTGGGGTTGGACTGAGGGCAGGGTTGGGCTAGGGGCTGGAGGCTGGGCTGGGGCTGAGGCAGGGCTGGGGCAGGGCTGGGGCTGCGGCAGGGCTGGGGCCGGGGCTGAGGCTGGGCTAGGATCTGGGCTGGGCCTTGGACAGGGCTGGGACCGAGGCTGGGGCAGGGCTGGGGCTGGGCTATGGGCAGGGCTGGGTTAGGGCTGTGGCTGTGCAGGGCTGGGCTAGGGCTGGGCTGGGGCCGGGGCTGGGGCTGTGGGTGGGGCTGGGCTGGGGTCTGGGCTGGGCCTGGGGCAGGGCTGGGCCCGAGGCTGGGGTCCAGGGCTGGGGCTGCGCTGTGGCTGGGGCTGGGCTGGGGCTGGGTTAGGGCTGGGGCTGGGTCCAGGGCAGGGGCTGCGCTGTGGCTGGGGCTGGGCTCGGGCAGGGCTGGGGCTGGGAGGTGGCAGCGGCTCGGCTGGGGCTGGGTCCAGGGCAGGGGCTGGGCTGGGGCTGGGGCTGGACTGGGGCTGGGCTGGGGCTGGGTCTGGGGCCATGGCAGAAGCTGGGCTGGGGCTGGTGCCGGGGCTGGGGCTGGGGCCAGGGCAGTGGCTGGGCTGGGGCTGGTGCTGGGGCTGGGGATAGGGCTGGGGCTGGGGCTGGGCTGGGTGCAGGGCTGGGGCTGGGGCTGGGTCCAGGGCTGTGGCTGTGCGGTGGCTGGGGCTGGGCTGGGGCAGGGCTGGGGCTGGGGCTGGGCCTGGGGCCGGGCTGGGCCCGAGGCTGGGGCAGGGCTGGAGTAGGGCTGGGGCTGGGGCTGGGCTGGGGGGCAGCAATGGGGCGGGGCCTGGGCTGTGGCTGGGGCCGGGGCTGGGGCTTGGGCTGGGGTAGGGGCTGGGGTAGGGCTGGAGCCGGAGCTGGGGGTAGGGCTGGGAGCAGGGCTGGGACTGAGGTTGGGGCCGGGGGCTGGGGCTGGGTTGGGGGCCGGCGCTGAATCAGGACTGGGCTGGAGGCTGGGCCTTGGGCTAGGGCTGGGCTGGGGGCAGGGCTGGGGCTGGGGTGGGAACCAAGTCAATGGCTGGGCTGGGCTGGGGCTGGGGCTGGGGCTGGGGCTGGGCGGGGGAGGGCTGAGGGCAGGGATGGGAGTGGGGCTGGGCAGGGTCCGGGACTGGGGCTGGGGCTGTGGCAGGACTGGGGCTGGGACAGGGCTGGGGCCGGGGCTGGGATCGGGCTAATATCAGGGCTGGGACTGAGGTTGGGGCCGGGGCTGGGGCTGGGACTGGGCTGGGGCCGAGGGTGTGGGTGGGGCTGGGGCCAAGTCTGGGGCAGGGCTGGGGTAAGTCTGGGGCTGGGTACCAGGGCAGGGCTGGGGCTGGGCTGGGGCTGGGGATGGGCTGGGGGCAGGGATGGGGATGGGGCTGGGCTGGGCCTGGGCTGGGGCCGGGGCAGGGCTGGGCCTGGGCTGGGGCCGGGGACTGGGCTGGGGTAGAGCTGGGGCAGGGAAGGGGCTGGGGAAAGGGCTGGGGCTGGGGCTGTGGCTGGGGCAGGGCTGGGGGCTGCGCTGGAACCAAGTCTAGGGCAGGGCTGGGGCTGGGCTGTGGCTGGGGCTGGGGCTGGGCTGGGGCAGGGGCAGGGCTGGGGCTGGGCTGGGGCAGGGTTGGGGCTGCGCTGGAACCAAGTCTAGGGCAGGGCTGGGGCTGGATTGGGGTCGGCGCCGGGGCCGGGGGCTGGGGCTGGGGGCTGGGGCAGGGCTGGGGGCAGGGATGGGAGTGGGGCTGGGCAGGGGCCTGGGCTGGGGCCAGGGCTGGGGCAGGACTGGGGCTGGGACAGGGCTGGGGCAGGGTTGGGGCTGGTGCTGGGGCAGGGCTGGGGCAGGGCTGGTGTGTGGGCTTGTGCTGGTGCTGGGGTCAGGGCTGGGGCTGGCTGGTGGCTGGGGCTGGGCTGGGGCCAGGGCTGGGGCTGGGGCTGGGGGCCAGGGCTGGGGCTGTGCGGTGGCTGGGGCTGGGCTGGGGCAGGGCTGGGGCTGGGGATGGGCTGGGGGCCGAGGGTGGGGCTGGGCTGGGGTCTGGGCTGGGGCAGGGCAGGGCTGGGCCCGAGGCTGGGGCAGGGCTGGAGTAGGGCTGGGGCTGGGGCTGGGCTGAGGGCAGGGTTGGGCTAGGGGCTGGAGGCTGGGCTGGGGCTGCGGCAGGGCTGGGGGCAGGGCTGGGGCTGGGTGGTGGCTGGGGCTGGGGCTGGGCTGGGGCCGAGGGTGGTGCTGGGCTGGGAGTGGAGCTGGGCAGGGGCCGGGGCCGGGGCCGGGGCTGGGGCAGGGACTGGGGGCTGGGGCTGGGGCTGGGCTGGGGGCACGGATGGGAGTGGGGCTGGGCAGGGGCCGGGGCTGGGGCTGGGGCTGGTGCTGGGGCTGGTCTGGGGCAGGGCTGGGGCTGGGGCTGAGGCCAGGGCAGGGGCTGGGGCCAGGGCTGGGGCTGGGCGGTGGCTGGGGCTGGGCTGGGGCCGGTCTGGGGCCAGGGCCGCGACTGGGACTGGAGCCAGGGCTGGGGCTGGGCTGGGTCTGGGCTGGGCTAAGGCTGCGACTGGGGTGGAGGGTGGGGCTGGGCTGGGGTCTGGGCTGGGCCTGGGGCAGGGCTGTTGTAGGGCTGAAGTTGGGGCTGGGGCCGGGGCTGGGGCAGGAACAAGGCTGGAGGCTGGGCCTTGGGCTGGTGCTGGGTTGGGGCAGGGCTGGGGCCCGGGCTGGAACCAAGTCTATGGCTGGGCTGGGGCTGGGCTGTGGCTGTGGCTGGGGCTGGGCTGTGGCTGGGGCAGGGCTGGGGCTGGGCTGGGGGCAGGGCTGGGGGCTGTGCTGGAACCAAGTCTAGGGAAGGGCTGGGGCTGGGCTGTGGCTGGGGCTGGGCTGGGGCAGGGCTGGGGCTGGGCTGAGGGCAGGTCTGGAACCAAGTCTAGGGAAGGGCTGGGGCTGGATTGGGGCCATCGCCGGGGCCGGGGCTGGGGGCTGGGGCTGGGGCAGGGCTGGGATCAGGGATGGGAGTGGGGCTGGGCAGGGGCCTGGGCAGGGTCCAGGGCTGGGGCAGGACTGGGGCTGGGACAGGGCTGGGGCAGGGCTGGGGCTGGGGATGGGCTGGGGCCGAGGTTGGGGCTGGGCTGGGGTCTGGGCTGGGGCAGGGCAGGGCTGGGCCCGAGGCTGGGGCAGGGGCTGGAGTAGGGCTGGGGCTGGGGTTGGACTGAGGGCAGGGTTGGGCTAGGGGCTGGAGGCTGGGCTGGGGGCTGAGGCAGGGCTGGGGCAGGGCTGGGG
>NW_027144914.1:0-30689 GCF_026170545.1 Melanerpes formicivorus
TAGAATTCTTCCCTACCTTATTCCGGTGCTGAGATACAGGCTGCTCCAACCTGCTGTAAAATGCTTGATTTCGAGAGTGAGCGAAACTAATGAAAACATTGTTGGGGTAAAACCTAAAGGGAAAGACCTAGCACCAAATCCAATTTGCCATCTGATCTAACTTCTGGAGGCAGTCAAAATGAGCCTTAGAATTCTTCCCTACCTTATTCCTGTGCTGAGATACAGGCTGCTCCAACCTGCTGTAAAATGCTTGATTTCGAGACTGAGCGAAACTAATGAAAACATTGTTGGGGTAAAACCTAAAGGGAAAGACCTAGCACCAAATCCAATTTGCCATCTGATCTAACTTCTGGAGGCAGTCAAAATGAGCCTTAGAATTCTTCCCTACCTTATTCCTGTGCTGAGATACAGGCTGCTCCAACCTGCTGTAAAATGCTTGATTTCGAGAGGGAGCGAAACTAATGAAAACATTGTTGGGGTAAAACCTAAAGGGAAAGACCTAGCACCAAATCCAATTTGCCATCTGATCTAACTTCTGGAGGCAGTCAAAATGAGCCTTAGAATTCTTCCCTACCTTATTCCTGTGCTGAGATACAGGCTGCTCCAACCTGCTGTAAAATGCTTGATTTCGAGAGTGAGCGAAACTAATGAAAACATTGTTGGGGTAAAACCTAAAGGGAAAGACCTAGCACCAAATCCAATTTGCCATCTGATCTAACTTCTGGAGGCAGTCAAAATGAGCCTTAGAATTCTTCCCTACCTTATTCCTGTGCTGAGATACAGGCTGCTCCAACCTGCTGTAAAATGCTTGATTTCGAGAGTGAGCGAAACTAATGAAAACATTGTTGGGGTAAAACCTAAAGGGAAAGACCTAGCACCAAATCCAATTTGCCATCTGATCTAACTTCTGGAGGCAGTCAAAATGAGCCTTAGAATTCTTCCCTACCTTATTCCTGTGCTGAGATACAGGCTGCTCCAACCTGCTGTAAAATGCTTGATTTCGAGAGGGAGCGAAACTAATGAAAACATTGTTGGGGTAAAACCTAAAGGGAAAGACCTAGCACCAAATCCAATTTGCCATCTGATCTAACTTCTGGAGGCAGTCAAAATGAGCCTTAGAATTCTTCCCTACCTTATTCCTGTGCTGAGATACAGGCTGCTCCAACCTGCTGTAAAATGCTTGATTTCGAGAGGGAGCGAAACTAATGAAAACATTGTTGGGGTAAAACCTAAAGGGAAAGACCTAGCACCAAATCCAATTTGCCATCTGATCTAACTTCTGGAGGCAGTCAAAATGAGCCTTAGAATTCTTCCCTACCTTATTCCTGTGCTGAGATACAGGCTGCTCCAACCTGCTGTAAAATGCTTGATTTCGAGAGTGAGCGAAACTAATGAAAACATTGTTGGGGTAAAACCTAAAGGGAAAGACCTAGCACCAAATCCAATTTGCCATCTGATCTAACTTCTGGAGGCAGTCAAAATGAGCCTTAGAATTCTTCCCTACCTTATTCCTGTGCTGAGATACAGGCTGCTCCAACCTGCTGTAAAATGCTTGATTTCGAGAGTGAGCGAAACTAATGAAAACATTGTTGGGGTAAAACCTAAAGGGAAAGACCTAGCACCAAATCCAATTTGCCATCTGATCTAACTTCTGGAGGCAGTCAAAATGAGCCTTAGAATTCTTCCCTACCTTATTCCTGTGCTGAGATACAGGCTGCTCCAACCTGCTGTAAAATGCTTGATTTCGAGAGTGAGCGAAACTAATGAAAACATTGTTGGGGTAAAACCTAAAGGGAAAGACCTAGCACCAAATCCAATTTGCCATCTGATCTAACTTCTGGAGGCAGTCAAAATGAGCCTTAGAATTCTTCCCTACCTTATTCCTGTGCTGAGATACAGGCTGCTCCAACCTGCTGTAAAATGCTTGATTTCGAGAGGGAGCGAAACTAATGAAAACATTGTTGGGGTAAAACCTAAAGGGAAAGACCTAGCACCAAATCCAATTTGCCATCTGATCTAACTTCTGGAGGCAGTCAAAATGAGCCTTAGAATTCTTCCCTACCTTATTCCTGTGCTGAGATACAGGCTGCTCCAACCTGCTGTAAAATGCTTGATTTCGAGAGGCAGCGAAACTAATGAAAATATTGTTGGGGTAAAACCTAAAGGGAAAGACCTAGCACCAAATCCAATTTGCCATCTGATCTAACTTCTGGAGACAGTCAAAATGAGCCTTAGAATTCTTCCCTACCTTATTCCTGTGCTGAGATACAGGCTGCTCCAACCTGCTGTAAAATGCTTGATTTCGAGAGTGAGCGAAACTAATGAAAACATTGTTGGGGTAAAACCTAAAGGGAAAGACCTAGCACCAAATCCAATTTGCCATCTGATCTAACTTCTGGAGGCAGTCAAAATGAGCCTTAGAATTCTTCCCTACCTTATTCCTGTGCTGAGATACAGGCTGCTCCAACCTGCTGTAAAATGCTTGATTTCGAGAGTGAGCGAAACTAATGAAAACATTGTTGGGGTAAAACCTAAAGGGAAAGACCTAGCACCAAATCCAATTTGCCATCTGATCTAACTTCTGGAGGCAGTCAAAATGAGCCTTAGAATTCTTCCCTACCTTATTCCTGTGCTGAGATACAGGCTGCTCCAACCTGCTGTAAAATGCTTGATTTCGAGAGGGAGCGAAACTAATGAAAACATAGTTGGGGTAAAACCTAAAGGGAAAGACCTAGCACCAAATCCAATTTGCCATCTGATCTAACTTCTGGAGGCAGTCAAAATGAGCCTTAGAATTCTTCCCTACCTTATTCCTGTGCTGAGATACAGGCTGCTCCAACCAGCTGTAAAATGCTTGATTTCGAGAGGGAGCGAAACTAATGAAAACATTGTTGGGGTAAAACCTAAAGGGAAAGACCTAGCACCAAATCCAATTTGCCATCTGATCTAACTTCTGGAGGCAGTCAAAATGAGCCTTAGAATTCTTCCCTACCTTATTCCTGTGCTGAGATACAGGCTGCTCCAACCTGCTGTAAAATGCTTGATTTCGAGAGTGAGCGAAACTAATGAAAACATTGTTGGGGTAAAACCTAAAGGGAAAGACCTAGCACCAAATCCAATTTGCCATCTGATCTAACTTCTGGAGGCAGTCAAAATGAGCCTTAGAATTCTTCCCTACCTTATTCCTGTGCTGAGATACAGGCTGCTCCAACCTGCTGTAAAATGCTTGATTTCGAGGACTGAGCGAAACTAATGAAAACATTGTTGGGGTAAAACCTAAAGGGAAAGACCTAGCACCAAATCCAATTTGCCATCTGATCTAACTTCTGGAGGCAGTCAAAATGAGCCTTAGAATTCTTCCCTACCTTATTCCTGTGCTGAGATACAGGCTGCTCCAACCTGCTGTAAAATGCTTGATTTCGAGAGGGAGCGAAACTAATGAAAACATTGTTGGGGTAAAACCTAAAGGGAAAGACCTAGCACCAAATCCAATTTGCCATCTGATCTAACTTCTGGAGGCAGTCAAAATGAGCCTTAGAATTCTTCCCTACCTTATTCCTGTGCTGAGATACAGGCTGCTCCAACCTGCTGTAAAATGCTTGATTTCGAGAGTGAGCGAAACTAATGAAAACATTGTTGGGGTAAAACCTAAAGGGAAAGACCTAGCACCAAATCCAATTTGCCATCTGATCTAACTTCTGGAGGCAGTCAAAATGAGCCTTAGAATTCTTCCCTACCTTATTCCTGTGCTGAGATACAGGCTGCTCCAACCTGCTGTAAAATGCTTGATTTCGAGAGTGAGCGAAACTAATGAAAACATTGTTGGGGTAAAACCTAAAGGGAAAGACCTAGCACCAAATCCAATTTGCCATCTGATCTAACTTCTGGAGGCAGTCAAAATGAGCCTTAGAATTCTTCCCTACCTTATTCCTGTGCTGAGATACAGGCTGCTCCAACCTGCTGTAAAATGCTTGATTTCGAGAGTGAGCGAAACTAATGAAAACATTGTTGGGGTAAAACCTAAAGGGAAAGACCTAGCACCAAATCCAATTTGCCATCTGATCTAACTTCTGGAGGCAGTCAAAATGAGCCTTAGAATTCTTCCCTACCTTATTCCTGTGCTGAGATACAGGCTGCTCCAACCTGCTGTAAAATGCTTGATTTCGAGAGTGAGCGAAACTAATGAAAACATTGTTGGGGTAAAACCTAAAGGGAAAGACCTAGCACCAAATCCAATTTGCCATCTGATCTAACTTCTGGAGGCAGTCAAAATGAGCCTTAGAATTCTTCCCTACCTTATTCCTGTGCTGAGATACAGGCTGCTCCAACCTGCTGTAAAATGCTTGATTTCGAGAGGGAGCGAAACTAATGAAAACATTGTTGGGGTAAAACCTAAAGGGAAAGACCTAGCACCAAATCCAATTTGCCATCTGATCTAACTTCTGGAGGCAGTCAAAATGAGCCTTAGAATTCTTCCCTACCTTATTCCTGTGCTGAGATACAGGCTGCTCCAACCTGCTGTAAAATGCTTGATTTCGAGAGGCAGCGAAACTAATGAAAATATTGTTGGGGTAAAACCTAAAGGGAAAGACCTAGCACCAAATCCAATTTGCCATCTGATCTAACTTCTGGAGACAGTCAAAATGAGCCTTAGAATTCTTCCCTACCTTATTCCTGTGCTGAGATACAGGCTGCTCCAACCTGCTGTAAAATGCTTGATTTCGAGAGTGAGCGAAACTAATGAAAACATTGTTGGGGTAAAACCTAAAGGGAAAGACCTAGCACCAAATCCAATTTGCCATCTGATCTAACTTCTGGAGGCAGTCAAAATGAGCCTTAGAATTCTTCCCTACCTTATTCCTGTGCTGAGATACAGGCTGCTCCAACCTGCTGTAAAATGCTTGATTTCGAGAGTGAGCGAAACTAATGAAAACATTGTTGGGGTAAAACCTAAAGGGAAAGACCTAGCACCAAATCCAATTTGCCATCTGATCTAACTTCTGGAGGCAGTCAAAATGAGCCTTAGAATTCTTCCCTACCTTATTCCTGTGCTGAGATACAGGCTGCTCCAACCTGCTGTAAAATGCTTGATTTCGAGAGGGAGCGAAACTAATGAAAACATTGTTGGGGTAAAACCTAAAGGGAAAGACCTAGCACCAAATCCAATTTGCCATCTGATCTAACTTCTGGAGGCAGTCAAAATGAGCCTTAGAATTCTTCCCTACCTTATTCCTGTGCTGAGATACAGGCTGCTCCAACCTGCTGTAAAATGCTTGATTTCGAGAGGGAGCGAAACTAATGAAAACATTGTTGGGGTAAAACCTAAAGGGAAAGACCTAGCACCAAATCCAATTTGCCATCTGATCTAACTTCTGGAGGCAGTCAAAATGAGCCTTAGAATTCTTCCCTACCTTATTCCTGTGCTGAGATACAGGCTGCTCCAACCTGCTGTAAAATGCTTGATTTCGAGAGGGAGCGAAACTAATGAAAACATTGTTGGGGTAAAACCTAAAGGGAAAGACCTAGCACCAAATCCAATTTGCCATCTGATCTAACTTCTGGAGGCAGTCAAAATGAGCCTTAGAATTCTTCCCTACCTTATTCCTGTGCTGAGATACAGGCTGCTCCAACCTGCTGTAAAATGCTTGATTTCGAGAGGGAGCGAAACTAATGAAAACATTGTTGGGGTAAAACCTAAAGGGAAAGACCTAGCACCAAATCCAATTTGCCATCTGATCTAACTTCTGGAGGCAGTCAAAATGAGCCTTAGAATTCTTCCCTACCTTATTCCTGTGCTGAGATACAGGCTGCTCCAACCTGCTGTAAAATGCTTGATTTCGAGAGGGAGCGAAACTAATGAAAACATTGTTGGGGTAAAACCTAAAGGGAAAGACCTAGCACCAAATCCAATTTGCCATCTGATCTAACTTCTGGAGGCAGTCAAAATGAGCCTTAGAATTCTTCCCTACCTTATTCCTGTGCTGAGATACAGGCTGCTCCAACCTGCTGTAAAATGCTTGATTTCGAGAGTGAGCGAAACTAATGAAAACATTGTTGGGGTAAAACCTAAAGGGAAAGACCTAGCACCAAATCCAATTTGCCATCTGATCTAACTTCTGGAGGCAGTCAAAATGAGCCTTAGAATTCTTCCCTACCTTATTCCTGTGCTGAGATACAGGCTGCTCCAACCTGCTGTAAAATGCTTGATTTCGAGAGTGAGCGAAACTAATGAAAACATTGTTGGGGTAAAACCTAAAGGGAAAGACCTAGCACCAAATCCAATTTGCCATCTGATCTAACTTCTGGAGGCAGTCAAAATGAGCCTTAGAATTCTTCCCTACCTTATTCCTGTGCTGAGATACAGGCTGCTCCAACCTGCTGTAAAATGCTTGATTTCGAGAGTGAGCGAAACTAATGAAAACATTGTTGGGGTAAAACCTAAAGGGAAAGACCTAGCACCAAATCCAATTTGCCATCTGATCTAACTTCTGGAGGCAGTCAAAATGATCCTTAGAATTCTTCCCTACCTTATTCCTGTGCTGAGATACAGGCTGCTCCAACCAGCTGTAAAATGCTTGATTTCGAGAGGGAGCGAAACTAATGAAAACATTGTTGGGGTAAAACCTAAAGGGAAAGACCTAGCACCAAATCCAATTTGCCATCTGATCTAACTTCTGGAGGCAGTCAAAATGAGCCTTAGAATTCTTCCCTACCTTATTCCTGTGCTGAGATACAGGCTGCTCCAACCTGCTGTAAAATGCTTGATTTCGAGAGGGAGCGAAACTAATGAAAACATTGTTGGGGTAAAACCTAAAGGGAAAGACCTAGCACCAAATCCAATTTGCCATCTGATCTAACTTCTGGAGGCAGTCAAAATGAGCCTTAGAATTCTTCCCTACCTTATTCCTGTGCTGAGATACAGGCTGCTCCAACCTGCTGTAAAATGCTTGATTTCGAGAGGGAGCGAAACTAATGAAAACATTGTTGGGGTAAAACCTAAAGGGAAAGACCTAGCACCAAATCCAATTTGCCATCTGATCTAACTTCTGGAGGCAGTCAAAATGAGCCTTAGAATTCTTCCCTACCTTATTCCTGTGCTGAGATACAGGCTGCTCCAACCTGCTGTAAAATGCTTGATTTCGAGAGTGAGCGAAACTAATGAAAACATTGTTGGGGTAAAACCTAAAGGGAAAGACCTAGCACCAAATCCAATTTGCCATCTGATCTAACTTCTGGAGGCAGTCAAAATGAGCCTTAGAATTCTTCCCTACCTTATTCCTGTGCTGAGATACAGGCTGCTCCAACCTGCTGTAAAATGCTTGATTTCGAGAGTGAGCGAAACTAATGAAAACATTGTTGGGGTAAAACCTAAAGGGAAAGACCTAGCACCAAATCCAATTTGCCATCTGATCTAACTTCTGGAGGCAGTCAAAATGAGCCTTAGAATTCTTCCCTACCTTATTCCTGTGCTGAGATACAGGCTGCTCCAACCTGCTGTAAAATGCTTGATTTCGAGAGTGAGCGAAACTAATGAAAACATTGTTGGGGTAAAACCTAAAGGGCAAAGACCTAGCACCAAATCCAATTTGCCATCTGATCTAACTTCTGGAGGCAGTCAAAATGAGCCTTAGAATTCTTCCCTACCTTATTCCTGTGCTGAGATACAGGCTGCTCAACCTGCTGTAAAATGCTTGATTTCGAGAGTGAGCGAAACTAATGAAAACATTGTTGGGGTAAAACCTAAAGGGAAAGACCTAGCACCAAATCCAATTTGCCATCTGATCTAACTTCTGGAGGCAGTCAAAATGAGCCTTAGAATTCTTCCCTACCTTATTCCTGTGCTGAGATACAGGCTGCTCCAACCTGCTGTAAAATGCTTGATTTCGAGAGGGAGCGAAACTAATGAAAACATTGTTGGGGTAAAACCTAAAGGGAAAGACCTAGCACCAAATCCAATTTGCCATCTGATCTAACTTCTGGAGGCAGTCAAAATGAGCCTTAGAATTCTTCCCTACCTTATTCCTGTGCTGAGATACAGGCTGCTCCAACCTGCTGTAAAATGCTTGATTTCGAGACTGAGCGAAACTAATGAAAACATTGTTGGGGTAAAACCTAAAGGGAAAGACCTAGCCACCAAATCCAATTTGCCATCTGATCTAACTTCTGGAGGCAGTCAAAATGAGCCTTAGAATTCTTCCCTACCTTATTCCTGTGCTGAGATACAGGCTGCTCCAACCAGCTGTAAAATGCTTGATTTCGAGAGGGAGCGAAACTAATGAAAACATTGTTGGGGTAAAACCTAAAGGGAAAGACCTAGCACCAAATCCAATTTGCCATCTGATCTAACTTCTGGAGGCAGTCAAAATGAGCCTTAGAATTCTTCCCTACCTTATTCCTGTGCTGAGATACAGGCTGCTCCAACCTGCTGTAAAATGCTTGATTTCGAGAGGGAGCGAAACTAATGAAAACATTGTTGGGGTAAAACCTAAAGGGAAAGACCTAGCACCAAATCCAATTTGCCATCTGATCTAACTTCTGGAGGCAGTCAAAATGAGCCTTAGAATTCTTCCCTACCTTATTCCTGTGCTGAGATACAGGCTGCTCCAACCTGCTGTAAAATGCTTGATTTCGAGAGGGAGCGAAACTAATGAAAACATTGTTGGGGGTAAAACCTAAAGGGAAAGACCTAGCACCAAATCCAATTTGCCATCTGATCTAACTTCTGGAGGCAGTCAAAATGAGCCTTAGAATTCTTCCCTACCTTATTCCTGTGCTGAGATACAGGCTGCTCCAACCTGCTGTAAAATGCTTGATTTCGAGAGTGAGCGAAACTAATGAAAACATTGTTGGGGTAAAACCTAAAGGGAAAGACCTAGCACCAAATCCAATTTGCCATCTGATCTAACTTCTGGAGGCAGTCAAAATGAGCCTTAGAATTCTTCCCTACCTTATTCCTGTGCTGAGATACAGGCTGCTCCAACCTGCTGTAAAATGCTTGATTTCGAGAGTGAGCGAAACTAATGAAAACATTGTTGGGGTAAAACCTAAAGGGAAAGACCTAGCACCAAATCCAATTTGCCATCTGATCTAACTTCTGGAGGCAGTCAAAATGAGCCTTAGAATTCTTCCCTACCTTATTCCTGTGCTGAGATACAGGCTGCTCCAACCTGCTGTAAAATGCTTGATTTCGAGAGTGAGCGAAACTAATGAAAACATTGTTGGGGTAAAACCTAAAGGGAAAGACCTAGCACCAAATCCAATTTGCCATCTGATCTAACTTCTGGAGGCAGTCAAAATGAGCCTTAGAATTCTTCCCTACCTTATTCCTGTGCTGAGATACAGGCTGCTCCAACCTGCTGTAAAAATGCTTGATTTCGAGAGGGAGCGAAACTAATGAAAACATTGTTGGGGTAAAACCTAAAGGGAAAGACCTAGCACCAAATCCAATTTGCCATCTGATCTAACTTCTGGAGGCAGTCAAAATGATCCTTAGAATTCTTCCCTACCTTATTCCTGTGCTGAGATACAGGCTGCTCCAACCTGCTGTAAAATGCTTGATTTCGAGAGGGAGCGAAACTAATGAAAACATTGTTGGGGTAAAACCTAAAGGGAAAGACCTAGCACCAAATCCAATTTGCCATCTGATCTAACTTCTGGAGGCAGTCAAAATGAGCCTTAGAATTCTTCCCTACCTTATTCCTGTGCTGAGATACAGGCTGCTCCAACCTGCTGTAAAATGCTTGATTTCGAGAGGGAGCGAAACTAATGAAAACATTGTTGGGGTAAAACCTAAAGGGAAAGACCTAGCACCAAATCCAATTTGCCATCTGATCTAACTTCTGGAGGCAGTCAAAATGAGCCTTAGAATTCTTCCCTACCTTATTCCTGTGCTGAGATACAGGCTGCTCCAACCTGCTGTAAAATGCTTGATTTCGAGAGGGAGCGAAACTAATGAAAACATTGTTGGGGTAAAACCTAAAGGGAAAGACCTAGCACCAAATCCAATTTGCCATCTGATCTAACTTCTGGAGGCAGTCAAAATGAGCCTTAGAATTCTTCCCTACCTTATTCCTGTGCTGAGATACAGGCTGCTCCAACCTGCTGTAAAATGCTTGATTTCGAGAGGGAGCGAAACTAATGAAAACATTGTTGGGGTAAAACCTAAAGGGAAAGACCTAGCACCAAAATCCAATTTGCCATCTGATCTAACTTCTGGAGGCAGTCAAAATGAGCCTTAGAATTCTTCCCTACCTTATTCCTGTGCTGAGATACAGGCTGCTCCAACCTGCTGTAAAATGCTTGATTTCGAGAGGGAGCGAAACTAATGAAAACATTGTTGGGGTAAAACCTAAAGGGAAAGACCTAGCACCAAATCCAATTTTGCCATCTGATCTAACTTCTGGAGGCAGTCAAAATGAGCCTTAGAATTCTTCCCTACCTTATTCCTGTGCTGAGATACAGGCTGCTCCAACCTGCTGTAAAATGCTTGATTTCGAGAGGGAGCGAAACTAATGAAAACATTGTTGGGGGGGGTAAAACCTAAGGGAAAGACCTAGCACCAAATCCAATTTGCCATCTGATCTAACTTCTGGAGGCAGTCAAAATGAGCCTTAGAATTCTTCCCTACCTTATTCCTGTGCTGAGATACAGGCTGCTCCAACCTGCTGTAAAATGCTTGATTTCGAGAGGGAGCGAAACTAATGAAAACATTGTTGGGGTAAAACCTAAAGGGAAAGACCTAGCACCAAATCCAATTTGCCATCTGATCTAACTTCTGGAGGCAGTCAAAATGAGCCTTAGAATTCTTCCCTACCTTATTCCTGTGCTGAGATACAGGCTGCTCCAACCTGCTGTAAAATGCTTGATTTCGAGAGGGAGCGAAACTAATGAAAACATTGTTGGGGTAAAACCTAAAGGGAAAGACCTAGCACCAAATCCAATTTGCCATCTGATCTAACTTCTGGAGGCAGTCAAAATGAGCCTTAGAATTCTTCCCTACCTTATTCCTGTGCTGAGATACAGGCTGCTCCAACCTGCTGTAAAATGCTTGATTTCGAGAGGGAGCGAAACTAATGAAAACATTGTTGGGGTAAAACCTAAAGGGAAAGACCTAGCACCAAATCCAATTTGCCATCTGATCTAACTTCTGGAGGCAGTCAAAATGAGCCTTAGAATTCTTCCCTACCTTATTCCTGTGCTGAGATACAGGCTGCTCCAACCTGCTGTAAAATGCTTGATTTCGAGAGGGAGCGAAACTAATGAAAACATTGTTGGGATAAAACCTAAACGAAAAGACCTAGCACCAAATCCAATTTGCCATCTGATCTAACTTCTGGAGGCAGTCAAAATGAGCCTTAGAATTCTTCCCTACCTTATTCCTGTGCTGAGATACAGGCTGCTCCAACCAGCTGTAAAATGCTTGATTTCGAGAGGGAGCGAAACTAATGAAAACATTGTTGGGGTAAAACCTAAAGGGAAAGACCTAGCACCAAATCCAATTTGCCATCTGATCTAACTTCTGGAGGCAGTCAAAATGAGCCTTAGAATTCTTCCCTACCTTATTCCTGTGCTGAGATACAGGCTGCTCCAACCTGCTGTAAAATGCTTGATTTCGAGAGTGAGCGAAACTAATGAAAACATTGTTGGGGTAAAACCTAAAGGGAAAGACCTAGCACCAAATCCAATTTGCCATCTGATCTAACTTCTGGAGGCAGTCAAAATGAGCCTTAGAATTCTTCCCTACCTTATTCCTGTGCTGAGATACAGGCTGCTCCAACCTGCTGTAAAATGCTTGATTTCGAGAGTGAGCGAAACTAATGAAAACATTGTTGGGGTAAAACCTAAAGGGAAAGACCTAGCACCAAATCCAATTTGCCATCTGATCTAACTTCTGGAGGCAGTCAAAATGATCCTTAGAATTCTTCCCTACCTTATTCCTGTGCTGAGATACAGGCTGCTCCAACCTGCTGTAAAATGCTTGATTTCGAGAGGGAGCGAAACTAATGAAAACATTGTTGGGGTAAAACCTAAAGGGAAAGACCTAGCACCAAATCCAATTTGCCATCTGATCTAACTTCTGGAGGCAGTCAAAATGAGCCTTAGAATTCTTCCCTACCTTATTCCTGTGCTGAGATACAGGCTGCTCCAACCTGCTGTAAAATGCTTGATTTCGAGAGTGAGCGAAACTAATGAAAACATTGTTGGGGTAAAACCTAAAGGGAAAGACCTAGCACCAAATCCAATTTGCCATCTGATCTAACTTCTGGAGGCAGTCAAAATGAGCCTTAGAATTCTTCCCTACCTTATTCCTGTGCTGAGATACAGGCTGCTCCAACCTGCTGTAAAATGCTTGATTTCGAGAGGGAGCGAAACTAATGAAAACATTGTTGGGGTAAAACCTAAAGGGAAAGACCTAGCACCAAATCCAATTTGCCATCTGATCTAACTTCTGGAGGCAGTCAAAATGAGCCTTAGAATTCTTCCCTACCTTATTCCTGTGCTGAGATACAGGCTGCTCCAACCTGCTGTAAAATGCTTGATTTCGAGAGTGAGCGAAACTAATGAAAACATTGTTGGGGTAAAACCTAAAGGGAAAGACCTAGCACCAAATCCAATTTGCCATCTGATCTAACTTCTGGAGGCAGTCAAAATGAGCCTTAGAATTCTTCCCTACCTTATTCCTGTGCTGAGATACAGGCTGCTCCAACCAGCTGTAAAATGCTTGATTTCGAGAGGGAGCGAAACTAATGAAAACATTGTTGGGGTAAAACCTAAAGGGAAAGACCTAGCACCAAATCCAATTTGCCATCTGATCTAACTTCTGGAGGCAGTCAAAATGAGCCTTAGAATTCTTCCCTACCTTATTCCTGTGCTGAGATACAGGCTGCTCCAACCTGCTGTAAAATGCTTGATTTCGAGAGTGAGCGAAACTAATGAAAACATTGTTGGGGTAAAACCTAAAGGGAAAGACCTAGCACCAAATCCAATTTGCCATCTGATCTAACTTCTGGAGGCAGTCAAAATGAGCCTTAGAATTCTTCCCTACCTTATTCCTGTGCTGAGATACAGGCTGCTCCAACCTGCTGTAAAATGCTTGATTTCGAGAGTGAGCGAAACTAATGAAAACATTGTTGGGGTAAAACCTAAAGGGAAAGACCTAGCACCAAATCCAATTTGCCATCTGATCTAACTTCTGGAGGCAGTCAAAATGATCCTTAGAATTCTTCCCTACCTTATTCCTGTGCTGAGATACAGGCTGCTCCAACCTGCTGTAAAATGCTTGATTTCGAGAGGGAGCGAAACTAATGAAAACATTGTTGGGGTAAAACCTAAAGGGAAAGACCTAGCACCAAATCCAATTTGCCATCTGATCTAACTTCTGGAGGCAGTCAAAATGAGCCTTAGAATTCTTCCCTACCTTATTCCTGTGCTGAGATACAGGCTGCTCCAACCTGCTGTAAAATGCTTGATTTCGAGAGTGAGCGAAACTAATGAAAACATTGTTGGGGTAAAACCTAAAGGGAAAGACCTAGCACCAAATCCAATTTGCCATCTGATCTAACTTCTGGAGGCAGTCAAAATGAGCCTTAGAATTCTTCCCTACCTTATTCCTGTGCTGAGATACAGGCTGCTCCAACCTGCTGTAAAATGCTTGATTTCGAGAGGGAGCGAAACTAATGAAAACATTGTTGGGGTAAAACCTAAAGGGAAAGACCTAGCACCAAATCCAATTTGCCATCTGATCTAACTTCTGGAGGCAGTCAAAATGAGCCTTAGAATTCTTCCCTACCTTATTCCTGTGCTGAGATACAGGCTGCTCCAACCTGCTGTAAAATGCTTGATTTCGAGAGGGAGCGAAACTAATGAAAACATTGTTGGGGTAAAACCTAAAGGGAAAGACCTAGCACCAAATCCAATTTGCCATCTGATCTAACTTCTGGAGGCAGTCAAAATGAGCCTTAGAATTCTTCCCTACCTTATTCCTGTGCTGAGATACAGGCTGCTCCAACCTGCTGTAAAATGCTTGATTTCGAGAGTGAGCGAAACTAATGAAAACATTGTTGGGGTAAAACCTAAAGGGAAAGACCTAGCACCAAATCCAATTTGCCATCTGATCTAACTTCTGGAGGCAGTCAAAATGAGCCTTAGAATTCTTCCCTACCTTATTCCTGTGCTGAGATACAGGCTGCTCCAACCTGCTGTAAAATGCTTGATTTCGAGAGTGAGCGAAACTAATGAAAACATTGTTGGGGTAAAACCTAAAGGGAAAGACCTAGCACCAAATCCAATTTGCCATCTGATCTAACTTCTGGAGGCAGTCAAAATGAGCCTTAGAATTCTTCCCTACCTTATTCCTGTGCTGAGATACAGGCTGCTCCAACCTGCTGTAAAATGCTTGATTTCGAGAGGGAGCGAAACTAATGAAAACATTGTTGGGGTAAAACCTAAAGGGAAAGACCTAGCACCAAATCCAATTTGCCATCTGATCTAACTTCTGGAGGCAGTCAAAATGAGCCTTAGAATTCTTCCCTACCTTATTCCTGTGCTGAGATACAGGCTGCTCCAAACTGCTGTAAAATGCTTGATTTCGAGAGTGAGCGAAACTAATGAAAACATTGTTGGGGTAAAACCTAAAGGGAAAGACCTAGCACCAAATCCAATTTGCCATCTGATCTAACTTCTGGAGGCAGTCAAAATGAGCCTTAGAATTCTTCCCTACCTTATTCCTGTGCTGAGATACAGGCTGCTCCAACCTGCTGTAAAATGCTTGATTTCGAGAGTGAGCGAAACTAATGAAAACATTGTTGGGGTAAAACCTAAAGGGAAAGACCTAGCACCAAATCCAAATTTGCCATCTGATCTAACTTCTGGAGGCAGTCAAAATGAGCCTTAGAATTCTTCCCTACCTTATTCCTGTGCTGAGATACAGGCTGCTCCAACCTGCTGTAAAATGCTTGATTTCGAGAGTGAGCGAAACTAATGAAAACATTGTTGGGGTAAAACCTAAAGGGAAAGACCTAGCACCAAATCCAATTTGCCATCTGATCTAACTTCTGGAGGCAGTCAAAATGAGCCTTAGAATTCTTCCCTACCTTATTCCTGTGCTGAGATACAGGCTGCTCCAACCTGCTGTAAAATGCTTGATTTCGAGAGTGAGCGAAACTAATGAAAACATTGTTGGGGTAAAACCTAAAGGGAAAGACCTAGCACCAAATCCAATTTGCCATCTGATCTAACTTCTGGAGGCAGTCAAAATGAGCCTTAGAATTCTTCCCTACCTTATTCCTGTGCTGAGATACAGGCTGCTCCAACCTGCTGTAAAATGCTTGATTTCGAGAGGGAGCGAAACTAATGAAAACATTGTTGGGGTAAAACCTAAAGGGAAAGACCTAGCACCAAATCCAATTTGCCATCTGATCTAACTTCTGGAGGCAGTCAAAATGAGCCTTAGAATTCTTCCCTACCTTATTCCTGTGCTGAGATACAGGCTGCTCCAACCTGCTGTAAAATGCTTGATTTCGAGAGGGAGCGAAACTAATGAAAACATTGTTGGGGTAAAACCTAAAGGGAAAGACCTAGCACCAAATCCAATTTGCCATCTGATCTAACTTCTGGAGGCAGTCAAAATGAGCCTTAGAATTCTTCCCTACCTTATTCCTGTGCTGAGATACAGGCTGCTCCAACCTGCTGTAAAATGCTTGATTTCGAGAGGGAGCGAAACTAATGAAAACATTGTTGGGGTAAAACCTAAAGGGAAAGACCTAGCACCAAATCCAATTTGCCATCTGATCTAACTTCTGGAGGCAGTCAAAATGAGCCTTAGAATTCTTCCCTACCTTATTCCTGTGCTGAGATACAGGCTGCTCCAACCTGCTGTAAAATGCTTGATTTCAAGAGTGAGCGAAACTAATGAAAACATTGTTGGGGTAAAACCTAAAGGGAAAGACCTAGCACCAAATCCAATTTGCCATCTGATCTAACTTCTGGAGGCAGTCAAAATGAGCCTTAGAATTCTTCCCTACCTTATTCCTGTGCTGAGATACAGGCTGCTCCAACCTGCTGTAAAATGCTTGATTTCGAGAGTGAGCGAAACTAATGAAAACATTGTTGGGGTAAAACCTAAAGGGAAAGACCTAGCACCAAATCCAATTTGCCATCTGATCTAACTTCTGGAGGCAGTCAAAATGAGCCTTAGAATTCTTCCCTACCTTATTCCTGTGCTGAGATACAGGCTGCTCCAACCTGCTGTAAAATGCTTGATTTCGAGAGTGAGCGAAACTAATGAAAACATTGTTGGGGTAAAACCTAAAGGGAAAGACCTAGCACCAAATCCAATTTGCCATCTGATCTAACTTCTGGAGGCAGTCAAAATGAGCCTTAGAATTCTTCCCTACCTTATTCCTGTGCTGAGATACAGGCTGCTCCAACCTGCTGTAAAATGCTTGATTTCGAGAGGGAGCGAAACTAATGAAAACATTGTTGGGGTAAAACCTAAAGGGAAAGACCTAGCACCAAATCCAATTTGCCATCTGATCTAACTTCTGGAGGCAGTCAAAATGAGCCTTAGAATTCTTCCCTACCTTATTCCTGTGCTGAGATACAGGCTGCTCCAACCTGCTGTAAAATGCTTGATTTCGAGAGTGAGCGAAACTAATGAAAACATTGTTGGGGTAAAACCTAAAGGGAAAGACCTAGCACCAAATCCAATTTGCCATCTGATCTAACTTCTGGAGGCAGTCAAAATGAGCCTTAGAATTCTTCCCTACCTTATTCCTGTGCTGAGATACAGGCTGCTCCAACCTGCTGTAAAATGCTTGATTTCGAGAGTGAGCGAAACTAATGAAAACATTGTTGGGGTAAAACCTAAAGGGAAAGACCTAGCACCAAATCCAATTTGCCATCTGATCTAACTTCTGGAGGCAGTCAAAATGAGCCTTAGAATTCTTCCCTACCTTATTCCTGTGCTGAGATACAGGCTGCTCCAACCTGCTGTAAAATGCTTGATTTCGAGAGGGAGCGAAACTAATGAAAACATTGTTGGGGTAAAACCTAAAGGGAAAGACCTAGCACCAAATCCAATTTGCCATCTGATCTAACTTCTGGAGGCAGTCAAAATGAGCCTTAGAATTCTTCCCTACCTTATTCCTGTGCTGAGATACAGGCTGCTCCAACCTGCTGTAAAATGCTTGATTTCGAGAGTGAGCGAAACTAATGAAAACATTGTTGGGGTAAAACCTAAAGGGAAAGACCTAGCACCAAATCCAATTTGCCATCTGATCTAACTTCTGGAGGCAGTCAAAATGAGCCTTAGAATTCTTCCCTACCTTATTCCTGTGCTGAGATACAGGCTGCTCCAACCTGCTGTAAAATGCTTGATTTCGAGAGTGAGCGAAACTAATGAAAACATTGTTGGGGTAAAACCTAAAGGGAAAGACCTAGCACCAAATCCAATTTGCCATCTGATCTAACTTCTGGAGGCAGTCAAAATGAGCCTTAGAATTCTTCCCTACCTTATTCCTGTGCTGAGATACAGGCTGCTCCAACCTGCTGTAAAATGCTTGATTTCGAGAGTGAGGGAAACTAATGAAAACATTGTTGGGGTAAAACCTAAAGGGAAAGACCTAGCACCAAATCCAATTTGCCATCTGATCTAACTTCTGGAGGCAGTCAAAATGAGCCTTAGAATTCTTCCCTACCTTATTCCTGTGCTGAGATACAGGCTGCTCCAACCTGCTGTAAAATGCTTGATTTCGAGAGGGAGCGAAACTAATGAAAACATTGTTGGGGTAAAACCTAAAGGGAAAGACCTAGCACCAAATCCAATTTGCCATCTGATCTAACTTCTGGAGGCAGTCAAAATGATCCTTAGAATTCTTCCCTACCTTATTCCTGTGCTGAGATACAGGCTGCTCCAACCTGCTGTAAAATGCTTGATTTCGAGAGTGAGCGAAACTAATGAAAACATTGTTGGGGTAAAACCTAAAGGGAAAGACCTAGCACCAAATCCAATTTGCCATCTGATCTAACTTCTGGAGGCAGTCAAAATGAGCCTTAGAATTCTTCCCTACCTTATTCCTGTGCTGAGATACAGGCTGCTCCAACCTGCTGTAAAATGCTTGATTTCGAGAGTGAGCGAAACTAATGAAAACATTGTTGGGGTAAAACCTAAAGGGAAAGACCTAGCACCAAATCCAATTTGCCATCTGATCTAACTTCTGGAGGCAGTCAAAATGAGCCTTAGAATTCTTCCCTACCTTATTCCTGTGCTGAGATACAGGCTGCTCCAACCTGCTGTAAAATGCTTGATTTCGAGAGTGAGCGAAACTAATGAAAACATTGTTGGGGTAAAACCTAAAGGGAAAGACCTAGCACCAAATCCAATTTGCCATCTGATCTAACTTCTGGAGGCAGTCAAAATGAGCCTTAGAATTCTTCCCTACCTTATTCCTGTGCTGAGATACAGGCTGCTCCAACCTGCTGTAAAATGCTTGATTTCGAGAGTGAGCGAAACTAATGAAAACATTGTTGGGGTAAAACCTAAAGGGAAAGACCTAGCACCAAATCCAATTTGCCATCTGATCTAACTTCTGGAGGCAGTCAAAATGAGCCTTAGAATTCTTCCCTACCTTATTCCTGTGCTGAGATACAGGCTGCTCCAACCTGCTGTAAAATGCTTGATTTCGAGAGGGAGCGAAACTAATGAAAACATTGTTGGGGTAAAACCTAAAGGGAAAGACCTAGCACCAAATCCAATTTGCCATCTGATCTAACTTCTGGAGGCAGTCAAAATGAGCCTTAGAATTCTTCCCTACCTTATTCCTGTGCTGAGATACAGGCTGCTCCAACCTGCTGTAAAATGCTTGATTTCGAGAGTGAGCGAAACTAATGAAAACATTGTTGGGGTAAAACCTCAAGGGAAAGACCTAGCACCAAATCCAATTTGCCATCTGATCTAACTTCTGGAGGCAGTCAAAATGAGCCTTAGAATTCTTCCCTACCTTATTCCTGTGCTGAGATACAGGCTGCTCCAACCTGCTGTAAAATGCTTGATTTCGAGAGTGAGCGAAACTAATGAAAACATTGTTGGGGTAAAACCTAAAGGGAAAGACCTAGCACCAAATCCAATTTGCCATCTGATCTAACTTCTGGAGGCAGTCAAAATGAGCCTTAGAATTCTTCCCTACCTTATTCCTGTGCTGAGATACAGGCTGCTCCAACCTGCTGTAAAATGCTTGATTTCGAGAGTGAGCGAAACTAATGAAAACATTGTTGGGGTAAAACCTAAAGGGAAAGACCTAGCACCAATCCAATTTGCCATCTGATCTAACTTCTGGAGGCAGTCAAAATGAGCCTTAGAATTCTTCCCTACCTTATTCCTGTGCTGAGATACAGGCTGCTCCAACCTGCTGTAAAATGCTTGATTTCGAGAGTGAGCGAAACTAATGAAAACATTGTTGGGGTAAAACCTAAAGGGAAAGACCTAGCACCAAATCCAATTTGCCATCTGATCTAACTTCTGGAGGCAGTCAAAATGAGCCTTAGAATTCTTCCCTACCTTATTCCTGTGCTGAGATACAGGCTGCTCCAACCTGCTGTAAAATGCTTGATTTCGAGAGTGAGGGAAACTAATGAAAACATTGTTGGGGTAAAACCTAAAGGGAAAGACCTAGCACCAAATCCAATTTGCCATCTGATCTAACTTCTGGAGGCAGTCAAAATGAGCCTTAGAATTCTTCCCTACCTTATTCCTGTGCTGAGATACAGGCTGCTCCAACCTGCTGTAAAATGCTTGATTTCGAGAGGGAGCGAAACTAATGAAAACATTGTTGGGGTAAAACCTAAAGGGAAAGACCTAGCACCAAATCCAATTTGCCATCTGATCTAACTTCTGGAGGCAGTCAAAATGATCCTTAGAATTCTTCCCTACCTTATTCCTGTGCTGAGATACAGGCTGCTCCAACCTGCTGTAAAATGCTTGATTTCGAGAGTGAGCGAAACTAATGAAAACATTGTTGGGGTAAAACCTAAAGGGAAAGACCTAGCACCAAATCCAATTTGCCATCTGATCTAACTTCTGGAGGCAGTCAAAATGAGCCTTAGAATTCTTCCCTACCTTATTCCTGTGCTGAGATACAGGCTGCTCCAACCTGCTGTAAAATGCTTGATTTCGAGAGTGAGCGAAACTAATGAAAACATTGTTGGGGTAAAACCTAAAGGGAAAGACCTAGCACCAAATCCAATTTGCCATCTGATCTAACTTCTGGAGGCAGTCAAAATGAGCCTTAGAATTCTTCCCTACCTTATTCCTGTGCTGAGATACAGGCTGCTCCAACCTGCTGTAAAATGCTTGATTTCGAGAGGGAGCGAAACTAATGAAAACATTGTTGGGGTAAAACCTAAAGGGAAAGACCTAGCACCAAATCCAATTTGCCATCTGATCTAACTTCTGGAGGCAGTCAAAATGAGCCTTAGAATTCTTCCCTACCTTATTCCTGTGCTGAGATACAGGCTGCTCCAACCTGCTGTAAAATGCTTGATTTCGAGAGTGAGCGAAACTAATGAAAACAATTGTTGGGGTAAAACCTAAAGGGAAAGACCTAGCACCAAATCCAATTTGCCATCTGATCTAACTTCTGGAGGCAGTCAAAATGAGCCTTAGAATTCTTCCCTACCTTATTCCTGTGCTGAGATACAGGCTGCTCCAACCTGCTGTAAAATGCTTGATTTCGAGAGGGAGCGAAACTAATGAAAACATTGTTGGGGTAAAACCTAAAGGGAAAGACCTAGCACCAAATCCAATTTGCCATCTGATCTAACTTCTGGAGGCAGTCAAAATGAGCCTTAGAATTCTTCCCTACCTTATTCCTGTGCTGAGATACAGGCTGCTCCAACCTGCTGTAAAATGCTTGATTTCGAGAGTGAGCGAAACTAATGAAAACATTGTTGGGGTAAAACCTCAAGGGAAAGACCTAGCACCAAATCCAATTTGCCATCTGATCTAACTTCTGGAGGCAGTCAAAATGAGCCTTAGAATTCTTCCCTACCTTATTCCTGTGCTGAGATACAGGCTGCTCCAACCTGCTGTAAAATGCTTGATTTCGAGAGTGAGCGAAACTAATGAAAACATTGTTGGGGTAAAACCTAAAGGGAAAGACCTAGCACCAAATCCAATTTGCCATCTGATCTAACTTCTGGAGGCAGTCAAAATGAGCCTTAGAATTCTTCCCTACCTTATTCCTGTGCTGAGATACAGGCTGCTCCAACCTGCTGTAAAATGCTTGATTTCAAGAGTGAGCGAAACTAATGAAAACATTGTTGGGGTAAAACCTAAAGGGAAAGACCTAGCACCAAATCCAATTTGCCATCTGATCTAACTTCTGGAGGCAGTCAAAATGAGCCTTAGAATTCTTCCCTACCTTATTCCTGTGCTGAGATACAGGCTGCTCCAACCTGCTGTAAAATGCTTGATTTCGAGAGTGAGCGAAACTAATGAAAACATTGTTGGGGTAAAACCTAAAGGGAAAGACCTAGCACCAAATCCAATTTGCCATCTGATCTAACTTCTGGAGGCAGTCAAAATGAGCCTTAGAATTCTTCCCTACCTTATTCCTGTGCTGAGATACAGGCTGCTCCAACCTGCTGTAAAATGCTTGATTTCGAGAGTGAGCGAAACTAATGAAAACATTGTTGGGGTAAAACCTAAAGGGAAAGACCTAGCACCAAATCCAATTTGCCATCTGATCTAACTTCTGGAGGCAGTCAAAATGAGCCTTAGAATTCTTCCCTACCTTATTCCTGTGCTGAGATACAGGCTGCTCCAACCTGCTGTAAAATGCTTGATTTCGAGAGGGAGCGAAACTAATGAAAACATTGTTGGGGTAAAACCTAAAGGGAAAGACCTAGCACCAAATCCAATTTGCCATCTGATCTAACTTCTGGAGGCAGTCAAAATGAGCCTTAGAATTCTTCCCTACCTTATTCCTGTGCTGAGATACAGGCTGCTCCAACCTGCTGTAAAATGCTTGATTTCGAGAGTGAGCGAAACTAATGAAAACATTGTTGGGGTAAAACCTAAAGGGAAAGACCTAGCACCAAATCCAATTTGCCATCTGATCTAACTTCTGGAGGCAGTCAAAATGAGCCTTAGAATTCTTCCCTACCTTATTCCTGTGCTGAGATACAGGCTGCTCCAACCTGCTGTAAAATGCTTGATTTCGAGAGTGAGCGAAACTAATGAAAACATTGTTGGGGTAAAACCTAAAGGGAAAGACCTAGCACCAAATCCAATTTGCCATCTGATCTAACTTCTGGAGGCAGTCAAAATGAGCCTTAGAATTCTTCCCTACCTTATTCCTGTGCTGAGATACAGGCTGCTCCAACCTGCTGTAAAATGCTTGATTTCGAGAGGGAGCGAAAACTAATGAAAACATTGTTGGGGTAAAACCTAAAGGGAAAGACCTAGCACCAAATCCAATTTGCCATCTGATCTAACTTCTGGAGGCAGTCAAAATGAGCCTTAGAATTCTTCCCTACCTTATTCCTGTGCTGAGATACAGGCTGCTCCAACCTGCTGTAAAATGCTTGATTTCGAGAGTGAGCGAAACTAATGAAAACATTGTTGGGGTAAAACCTAAAGGGAAAGACCTAGCACCAAATCCAATTTGCCATCTGATCTAACTTCTGGAGGCAGTCAAAATGAGCCTTAGAATTCTTCCCTACCTTATTCCTGTGCTGAGATTACAGGCTGCTCCAACCTGCTGTAAAATGCTTGATTTCGAGAGTGAGCGAAACTAATGAAAACATTGTTGGGGTAAAACCTAAAGGGAAAGACCTAGCACCAAATCCAATTTGCCATCTGATCTAACTTCTGGAGGCAGTCAAAATGAGCCTTAGAATTCTTCCCTACCTTATTCCTGTGCTGAGATACAGGCTGCTCCAACCTGCTGTAAAATGCTTGATTTCGAGAGTGAGGGAAACTAATGAAAACATTGTTGGGGTAAAACCTAAAGGGAAAGACCTAGCACCAAATCCAATTTGCCATCTGATCTAACTTCTGGAGGCAGTCAAAATGAGCCTTAGAATTCTTCCCTACCTTATTCCTGTGCTGAGATACAGGCTGCTCCAACCTGCTGTAAAATGCTTGATTTCGAGAGGGAGCGAAACTAATGAAAACATTGTTGGGGTAAAACCTAAAGGGAAAGACCTAGCACCAAATCCAATTTGCCATCTGATCTAACTTCTGGAGGCAGTCAAAATGATCCTTAGAATTCTTCCCTACCTTATTCCTGTGCTGAGATACAGGCTGCTCCAACCTGCTGTAAAATGCTTGATTTCGAGAGTGAGCGAAACTAATGAAAACATTGTTGGGGTAAAACCTAAAGGGAAAGACCTAGCACCAATCCAATTTGCCATCTGATCTAACTTCTGGAGGCAGTCAAAATGAGCCTTAGAATTCTTCCCTACCTTATTCCTGTGCTGAGATACAGGCTGCTCCAACCTGCTGTAAAATGCTTGATTTCGAGAGTGAGCGAAACTAATGAAAACATTGTTGGGGTAAAACCTAAAGGGAAAGACCTAGCACCAAATCCAATTTGCCATCTGATCTAACTTCTGGAGGCAGTCAAAATGAGCCTTAGAATTCTTCCCTACCTTATTCCTGTGCTGAGATACAGGCTGCTCCAACCTGCTGTAAAATGCTTGATTTCGAGAGGGAGCGAAACTAATGAAAACATTGTTGGGGTAAAACCTAAAGGGAAAGACCTAGCACCAAATCCAATTTGCCATCTGATCTAACTTCTGGAGGCAGTCAAAATGAGCCTTAGAATTCTTCCCCTACCTTATTCCTGTGCTGAGATACAGGCTGCTCCAACCTGCTGTAAAATGCTTGATTTCGAGAGTGAGCGAAACTAATGAAAACATTGTTGGGGTAAAACCTAAAGGGAAAGACCTAGCACCAAATCCAATTTGCCATCTGATCTAACTTCTGGAGGCAGTCAAAATGAGCCTTAGAATTCTTCCCTACCTTATTCCTGTGCTGAGATACAGGCTGCTCCAACCTGCTGTAAAATGCTTGATTTCGAGAGGGAGCGAAACTAATGAAAACATTGTTGGGGTAAAACCTAAAGGGAAAGACCTAGCACCAAATCCAATTTGCCATCTGATCTAACTTCTGGAGGCAGTCAAAATGAGCCTTAGAATTCTTCCCTACCTTATTCCTGTGCTGAGATACAGGCTGCTCCAACCTGCTGTAAAATGCTTGATTTCGAGAGTGAGCGAAACTAATGAAAACATTGTTGGGGTAAAACCTCAAGGAAAGACCTAGCACCAAATCCAATTTGCCATCTGATCTAACTTCTGGAGGCAGTCAAAATGAGCCTTAGAATTCTTCCCTACCTTATTCCTGTGCTGAGATACAGGCTGCTCCAACCTGCTGTAAAATGCTTGATTTCGAGAGTGAGCGAAACTAATGAAAACATTGTTGGGGTAAAACCTAAAGGGAAAGACCTAGCACCAAATCCAATTTGCCATCTGATCTAACTTCTGGAGGCAGTCAAAATGAGCCTTAGAATTCTTCCCTACCTTATTCCTGTGCTGAGATACAGGCTGCTCCAACCTGCTGTAAAATGCTTGATTTCGAGAGTGAGCGAAACTAATGAAAACATTGTTGGGGTAAAACCTAAAGGGAAAGACCTAGCACCAAATCCAATTTGCCATCTGATCTAACTTCTGGAGGCAGTCAAAATGAGCCTTAGAATTCTTCCCTACCTTATTCCTGTGCTGAGATACAGGCTGCTCCAACCTGCTGTAAAATGCTTGATTTCGAGAGTGAGCGAAACTAATGAAAACATTGTTGGGGTAAAACCTAAAGGGAAAGACCTAGCACCAAATCCAATTTGCCATCTGATCTAACTTCTGGAGGCAGTCAAAATGAGCCTTAGAATTCTTCCCTACCTTATTCCTGTGCTGAGATACAGGCTGCTCCAACCTGCTGTAAAATGCTTGATTTCGAGAGTGAGGGAAACTAATGAAAACATTGTTGGGGTAAAACCTAAAGGGAAAGACCTAGCACCAAATCCAATTTGCCATCTGATCTAACTTCTGGAGGCAGTCAAAATGAGCCTTAGAATTCTTCCCTACCTTATTCCTGTGCTGAGATACAGGCTGCCTCCAACCTGCTGTAAAATGCTTGATTTCGAGAGGGAGCGAAACTAATGAAAACATTGTTGGGGTAAAACCTAAAGGGAAAGACCTAGCACCAAATCCAATTTGCCATCTGATCTAACTTCTGGAGGCAGTCAAAATGATCCTTAGAATTCTTCCCTACCTTATTCCTGTGCTGAGATACAGGCTGCTCCAACCTGCTGTAAAATGCTTGATTTCGAGAGTGAGCGAAACTAATGAAAACATTGTTGGGGTAAAACCTAAAGGGAAAGACCTAGCACCAAATCCAATTTGCCATCTGATCTAACTTCTGGAGGCAGTCAAAATGAGCCTTAGAATTCTTCCCTACCTTATTCCTGTGCTGAGATACAGGCTGCTCCAACCTGCTGTAAAATGCTTGATTTCGAGAGTGAGCGAAACTAATGAAAACATTGTTGGGGTAAAACCTAAAGGGAAAGACCTAGCACCAAATCCAATTTGCCATCTGATCTAACTTCTGGAGGCAGTCAAAATGAGCCTTAGAATTCTTCCCTACCTTATTCCTGTGCTGAGATACAGGCTGCTCCAACCTGCTGGTAAAATGCTTGATTTCGAGAGGGAGCGAAACTAATGAAAACATTGTTGGGGTAAAAACCTAAAGGGAAAGACCTAGCACCAAATCCAATTTGCCATCTGATCTAACTTCTGGAGGCAGTCAAAATGAGCCTTAGAATTCTTCCCTACCTTATTCCTGTGCTGAGATACAGGCTGCTCCAACCTGCTGTAAAATGCTTGATTTCGAGAGTGAGCGAAACTAATGAAAACATTGTTGGGGTAAAACCTAAAGGGAAAGACCTAGCACCAAATCCAATTTGCCATCTGATCTAACTTCTGGAGGCAGTCAAAATGAGCCTTAGAATTCTTCCCTACCTTATTCCTGTGCTGAGATACAGGCTGCTCCAACCTGCTGTAAAATGCTTGATTTCGAGAGGGAGCGAAACTAATGAAAACATTGTTGGGGTAAAACCTAAAGGGAAAGACCTAGCACCAAATCCAATTTGCCATCTGATCTAACTTCTGGAGGCAGTCAAAATGAGCCTTAGAATTCTTCCCTACCTTATTCCTGTGCTGAGATACAGGCTGCTCCAACCTGCTGTAAAATGCTTGATTTCGAGAGGGAGCGAAACTAATGAAAACATTGTTGGGGTAAAACCTCAAGGGAAAGACCTAGCACCAAATCCAATTTGCCATCTGATCTAACTTCTGGAGGCAGTCAAAATGAGCCTTAGAATTCTTCCCTACCTTATTCCTGTGCTGAGATACAGGCTGCTCCAACCTGCTGTAAAATGCTTGATTTCGAGAGTGAGCGAAACTAATGAAAACATTGTTGGGGTAAAACCTAAAGGGAAAGACCTAGCACCAAATCCAATTTGCCATCTGATCTAACTTCTGGAGGCAGTCAAAATGAGCCTTAGAATTCTTCCCTACCTTATTCCTGTGCTGAGATACAGGCTGCTCCAACCTGCTGTAAAATGCTTGATTTCGAGAGGGAGCGAAACTAATGAAAACATTGTTGGGGTAAAACCTAAAGGGAAAGACCTAGCACCAAATCCAATTTGCCATCTGATCTAACTTCTGGAGGCAGTCAAAATGAGCCTTAGAATTCTTCCCTACCTTATTCCTGTGCTGAGATACAGGCTGCTCCAACCTGCTGTAAAATGCTTGATTTCGAGAGGGAGCGAAACTAATGAAAACATTGTTGGGGTAAAACCTAAAGGGAAAGACCTAGCACCAAATCCAATTTGCCATCTGATCTAACTTCTGGAGGCAGTCAAAATGAGCCTTAGAATTCTTCCCTACCTTATTCCTGTGCTGAGATACAGGCTGCTCCAACCTGCTGTAAAATGCTTGATTTCGAGAGGGAGCGAAACTAATGAAAACATTGTTGGGGTAAAACCTAAAGGGAAAGACCTAGCACCAAATCCAATTTGCCATCTGATCTAACTTCTGGAGGCAGTCAAAATGAGCCTTAGAATTCTTCCCTACCTTATTCCTGTGCTGAGATACAGGCTGCTCCAACCTGCTGTAAAATGCTTCATTTCGAGAGTGAGCGAAACTAATGAAAACATTGTTGGGGTAAAACCTAAAGGGAAAGACCTAGCACCAAATCCAATTTGCCATCTGATCTAACTTCTGGAGGCAGTCAAAATGAGCCTTAGAATTCTTCCCTACCTTATTCCTGTGCTGAGATACAGGCTGCTCCAACCTGCTGTAAAATGCTTGATTTCGAGAGTGAGCGAAACTAATGAAAACATTGTTGGGGTAAAACCTAAAGGGAAAGACCTAGCACCAAATCCAATTTGCCATCTGATCTAACTTCTGGAGGCAGTCAAAATGAGCCTTAGAATTCTTCCCTACCTTATTCCTGTGCTGAGATACAGGCTGCTCCAACCTGCTGTAAAATGCTTGATTTCGAGAGTGAGCGAAACTAATGAAAACATTGTTGGGGTAAAACCTAAAGGGAAAGACCTAGCACCAAATCCAATTTGCCATCTGATCTAACTTCTGGAGGCAGTCAAAATGATCCTTAGAATTCTTCCCTACCTTATTCCTGTGCTGAGATACAGGCTGCTCCAACCTGCTGTAAAATGCTTGATTTCGAGAGTGAGCGAAACTAATGAAAACATTGTTGGGGTAAAACCTAAAGGGAAAGACCTAGCACCAAATCCAATTTGCCATCTGATCTAACTTCTGGAGGCAGTCAAAATGAGCCTTAGAATTCTTCCCTACCTTATTCCTGTGCTGAGATACAGGCTGCTCCAACCTGCTGTAAAATGCTTGATTTCGAGAGTGAGCGAAAGTAATGAAAACATTGTTGGGGTAAAACCTAAAGGGAAAGACCTAGCACCAAATCCAATTTGCCATCTGATCTAACTTCTGGAGGCAGTCAAAATGAGCCTTAGAATTCTTCCCTACCTTATTCCTGTGCTGAGATACAGGCTGCTCCAACCTGCTGTAAAATGCTTGATTTCGAGAGTGAGCAAAACTAATGAAAACATTGTTGGGGGTAAAACCTAAAGGGAAAGACCTAGCACCAAATCCAATTTGCCATCTGATCTAACTTCTGGAGGCAGTCAAAATGAGCCTTAGAATTCTTCCCTACCTTATTCCTGTGCTGAGATACAGGCTGCTCCAACCTGCTGTAAAATGCTTGATTTCGAGAGGGAGCGAAACTAATGAAAACATTGTTGGGGTAAAACCTAAAGGGAAAGACCTAGCACCAAATCCAATTTGCCATCTGATCTAACTTCTGGAGGCAGTCAAAATGAGCCTTAGAATTCTTCCCTACCTTATTCCTGTGCTGAGATACAGGCTGCTCCAACCTGCTGTAAAATGCTTGATTTCGAGAGGGAGCGAAACTAATGAAAACATTGTTGGGGTAAAACCTAAAGGGAAAGACCTAGCACCAAATCCAATTTGCCATCTGATCTAACTTCTGGAGGCAGTCAAAATGAGCCTTAGAATTCTTCCCTACCTTATTCCTGTGCTGAGATACAGGCTGCTCCAACCTGCTGTAAAATGCTTGATTTCGAGAGGGAGCGAAACTAATGAAAACATTGTTGGGGTAAAACCTAAAGGGAAAGACCTAGCACCAAATCCAATTTGCCATCTGATCTAACTTCTGGAGGCAGTCAAATGAGCCTTAGAATTCTTCCCTACCTTATTCCTGTGCTGAGATACAGGCTGCTCCAACCTGCTGTAAAATGCTTGATTTCGAGAGGGAGCGAAACTAATGAAAACATTGTTGGGGTAAAACCTAAAGGGAAAGACCTAGCACCAAATCCAATTTGCCATCTGATCTAACTTCTGGAGGCAGTCAAAATGAGCCTTAGAATTCTTCCCTACCTTATTCCTGTGCTGAGATACAGGCTGCTCCAACCTGCTGTAAAATGCTTGATTTCGAGAGTGAGCGAAACTAATGAAAACATTGTTGGGGTAAAACCTAAAGGGAAAGACCTAGCACCAAATCCAATTTGCCATCTGATCTAACTTCTGGAGGCAGTCAAAATGAGCCTTAGAATTCTTCCCTACCTTATTCCTGTGCTGAGATACAGGCTGCTCCAACCTGCTGTAAATGCTTGATTTCGAGAGGGAGCGAAACTAATGAAAACATTGTTGGGGTAAAACCTAAAGGGAAAGACCTAGCACCAAATCCAATTTGCCATCTGATCTAACTTCTGGAGGCAGTCAAAATGAGCCTTAGAATTCTTCCCTACCTTATTCCTGTGCTGAGATACAGGCTGCTCCAACCTGCTGTAAAATGCTTGATTTCGAGAGTGAGCGAAACTAATGAAAACATTGTTGGGGTAAAACCTAAACGAAAAGACCTAGCACCAAATCCAATTTGCCATCTGATCTAACTTCTGGAGGCAGTCAAAATGATCCTTAGAATTCTTCCCTACCTTATTCCTGTGCTGAGATACAGGCTGCTCCAACCTGCTGTAAAATGCTTGATTTCGAGAGTGAGCGAAACTAATGAAAACATTGTTGGGGTAAAACCTAAAGGGAAAGACCTAGCACCAAATCCAATTTGCCATCTGATCTAACTTCTGGAGGCAGTCAAAATGAGCCTTAGAATTCTTCCCTACCTTATTCCTGTGCTGAGATACAGGCTGCTCCAACCTGCTGTAAAATGCTTGATTTCGAGAGTGAGCGAAACTAATGAAAACATTGTTGGGGTAAAACCTAAAGGAAAGACCTAGCACCAAATCCAATTTGCCATCTGATCTAACTTCTGGAGGCAGTCAAAATGAGCCTTAGAATTCTTCCCTACCTTATTCCTGTGCTGAGATACAGGCTGCTCCAACCTGCTGTAAAATGCTTGATTTCGAGAGTGAGCGAAACTAATGAAAACATTGTTGGGGTAAAACCTAAAGGGGAAAGACCTAGCACCAAATCCAATTTGCCATCTGATCTAACTTCTGGAGGCAGTCAAAATGAGCCTTAGAATTCTTCCCTACCTTATTCCTGTGCTGAGATACAGGCTGCTCCAACCTGCTGTAAAATGCTTGATTTCGAGAGTGAGCGAAACTAATGAAAACATTGTTGGGGTAAAACCTAAAGGGAAAGACCTAGCACCAAATCCAATTTGCCATCTGATCTAACTTCTGGAGGCAGTCAAAATGAGCCTTAGAATTCTTCCCTACCTTATTCCTGTGCTGAGATACAGGCTGCTCCAACCTGCTGTAAAATGCTTGATTTCGAGAGTGAGCGAAACTAATGAAAACATTGTTGGGGTAAAACCTAAAGGGAAAGACCTAGCACCAAATCCAATTTGCCATCTGATCTAACTTCTGGAGGCAGTCAAAATGATCCTTAGAATTCTTCCCTACCTTATTCCTGTGCTGAGATACAGGCTGCTCCAACCTGCTGTAAAATGCTTGATTTCGAGAGTGAGCGAAACTAATGAAAACATTGTTGGGGTAAAACCTAAAGGGAAAGACCTAGCACCAAATCCAATTTGCCATCTGATCTAACTTCTGGAGGCA
>NW_027144915.1:0-30664 GCF_026170545.1 Melanerpes formicivorus
CTCCTTCTCCCCCAGCTGGAGTTTGTTGGCAGATCAGGGGACAGTGGTGGGGGGATGTTCACTGTCAGTATCCTTTGGGCCGCTCCTCCCTGTCCCAGCCTTCTCCAACCATTCCCAAGCTGCTGCTGTCCTCCTTGACCATCATCCCCTGCAGACCTGCACAAGGCCTTGGCCTCCCTGGCCACAGCCACCTTGGAGTCCATCGTGGAGGAGAGGTGAGGAGGGAGGGAGGAAGGAAAGGGAGGGAAGGAAGGGAGGAAGGAAAGGGAGGGAAGGAAGGAAGGGAAGGAAGGAAGGAAGGAAAGGGAGGGATAGAGGAAGGAAAGGGAGGAAGAAAGGAAGGAAGGAAGGAAAGGGAGGGAAGGAAGGAAGGGAAGGAAGGAAGGAAGGAAGGAAAGGGAGGGATAGAGGAAGGAAAGGGAGGAAGAAAGGAAGGAAGGAAGGAAAGGGAGGGAGGAAGGAAGGGAAGGAAAGGGAGGGAGGAAGGAAAGGGAGGAAGGAAGGAAAGGGAGGGAGGAAGGAAGGAAAGGGAGGGAGGAAGGAAGGAAAGGGAGGGAGGAAGGAAGGAAAGGGAGGGAGGGAGGAAATGAAGGAAGGAGGGAAGGAAGAAAAGGGAGGGAGGGAGGAAGGAAAGGGAGGGGGGAAGGAAGGAAGGAAAGGGAGGGAGGGAGGAAGGGGAGGGAGGGAGGAAAGGAGAGAGAGAGGGAGGAAGGAAAGGGAGGAAGGAAGGAAGGGAAGGAAGGAAGGAAAGGGGAGGAAGGAAGGAAAGGGAAGGAGGGAGGAAAGGGAGGGAGGAAGGAAGGAAGGATCCTGGGCGCATGGGATCCTGGAGGGCATTCAGCAGAGTGAGTCCAGCAGCCCCAGGGAGCTTCTCCTCCCCAGAGGAGGCCTGGCCCAGGCTGCCCAGGGAGGGTTTGGAGTCTCCTTCCCTGCAGCCTTTGCAGCCCCCCCTGGCTGTGCTCCTGGGGGTCCTGTGCTGGGCTCTGTGCTGCTGCTCTGGCAGGGGGCTTGGGCTCCTTGGATTCAGTCTGGGGAGGAGAAGGCTCCAGGGAGAGCTTCCTGTGGCCTTCCAGGGGCTGCAGGAGAGCTGGGGAGGGACTTTGGAGGGGGGCAGGGAGGGACAGGACTAGGGGGGATGGAGCACAACCAGAAGTGGGGAGCTGGAGATTGGCTGTGAGGAAGAAGTTGTTGCCCAGGAGGGTGGTGAGAGCCTGGCCCAGGCTGCCCAGGGAGGTGCTGGAAGCCTCCTCCTCATCCCTGGAGGTGTTTGAGGCCAGGCTGGAGGTGGCTGCAGGAAAGCTGGGGAGGGACTTTGGAGGGGGGCAGGGAGGGAGAGGACTTGGTTGGACCCAAGGAGGGGGGAATGGATCCATGGGGTGAATGGATCCAAGTGGGAGAATAGATCCAAGGAGGGGAATGGATCCAGGAGGGGAATGGATCCAGGGGGGAATGGATCCAAGGAGGGGAATGGATCTGGGGGGGGGGAATGGATCCAAGGGGGAGAATGGATCCAAGGGGGGGGAATGGATCCGGGGGGGGGGGAATGGATCCAAGGAGGGGGAATGGATCCAAGGAGGGGAATGGATCCAAGGGGGAGGAGGGGAGACTCAGACTGGCTGTGAGGAAGAAGTTGTTCCCCAGGAGGGTGCTGAGAGCCTGGCCCAGGGCTGCCCAGGGAGGGTTTGGAGCCTCCTTCCCCGGCTGTGCTCCTGGGGGCGCTGCGCTGGGTCCTGCGCTGGCGGGGGGGGGGGGGGGGGGCGAGGGCACCTCGGGGGTGCCTTCCCAGCCTGCTGGGGGCTGTGCTGTGCCCTGCCTGCCCGGCTGAGGGGCAGCCTGTGCCCTCCCTGCCCCCCGGCCAGGTTCGGCTCGCGCTGCGCCCGCATCTTCCGCCTGCTGCTGCGGCAAGCGGCACCTGGAGCAGAAGCAGGTGGAGGACTTCGCCATGGTGCCTGCCAAGGAGGCCAAGGACATGCTCTACAAGATGCTCTCCCACAACCTGGTGGCCCTGCAGGTCAGCTGGGGCCGGCTGGAGCCTCCCCCCACCCGCCCCGGCCCCGGGGGAGCCGCTGCTGAGGGCCTCTCCCTCCTCCCCACCTCCCCCTGCAGGAGATCCCCAAGACCCCTGACCACGCCCCCTCCCGCACCTTCTACCTCTACACCGTGGACGTGGCCTCCGCCGCCCGCATGCTGCTGCACCGCTGCTACAAGGTGGGTGCCAGGCCCCCTGCTGGGGCACCCCTGCTGCCCCCTCTGCCCCCCCAGGACCCCAGCCCCACCCCCAAAGCCACACCGAGAGTCCCAAGCAGGGAAACCCCATGGTGCTCTTCTGCCTCTGCCTCTTCCTCTGCCTCTGCCTCCCTTCTTCTCCTTCCCCTCCTCCTCTGCCTCACTTCCTTTCACTCCCCTCCTCCTCTCCCTCCCTTCCTCTCCTTCCCCTTCCCCTCTTCTTCTCCCTCCCTTCACCTCCCCCTCCTCTGCTTCCTTTCCTCTTCTTCCCCTCCTCTTCTGCCTCCCTCCCTTCTCCCTTCCCTCTTCCTCTGCCTCCCCTCCTCTCCTTCCCCCCCCTCCTCTCCTTCCCCCCCTCCTCTCCTTCCCCCCCTCCTCTCCCTCCCTCCCTCCCTCCTCTGCCTCACTTTTCCTTCCCCTCTTCCCCTCTCTCCCTTTTCCTCCCCCTCCTTCTCCCCTGCCTCCCTTCCCCACCCCCACGCTTGGTCCTCCCTCAGCACCCAGGAGCCAGAGCAGCTCTTGGGCCACCCCTGGGTGCCCCAAACCTCCTCCTCCACCCCGAGGACTCTCCCTGGAGGCTGCCACCGAGGGGTGAGAGCAGCCAGGCCCCTGGGGGGTGGAGGAGCTCACCCTGCCCCCTCCCTGCTGCCTCTCCCCAGAGCGTGGCCAACCTGATGGAGCGGCGCCAGTACGAGACCAGGGAGAACAAGTGAGTGCTGGGCTGGCACCCCCTGGATGCCGCCCCCTGCCTGGCACCCCCTGCCTGGCATCCCCTGCCTTGCACCCCCTGGATGGCACCCCCCTGCCTGCCACCCCCTGCCTGCCACCCCCCAGCCCCCCCAAGGCCTCTCCTGCAGGGCTGCTCTCCAGCCAGCCCCTGCCCAGCCTGCAGCAGTGCCTGGGATTGCCCTGAGCCAGCTGCAGGACCTTGCCCTTGGCCCTGGGGACCCTCAGGAGCTTGTCCTGGGCCCAGCTCTGCAGCCTGCCCAGCTCCCCCCTGGCTGGATCCCTTCCCTCCAGCCTGCCCAGGATCCCCCTGGCTGGATCCCTTCCCTCCAGCCTGCCAGGATCCCCCTGGCTGGATCCCTTCCCCCCAGCTCTCAGCTGCACCACACACTTGGTGCCAGCAGCAGCCCTGCTGAGGCTGCCCTCAGTGCCTCTCCCCCTGGCCCCAGCACAGAGCTACCCAAGCCTGGGCTCCCAGCACCCATCCCTGGGGGTCTCCACTTTGCCCCTGGGCTGCCCTTGGCCCTGGGCCGTTGGCAGCCCTGCCCTGCCCTGCCCTGCCAGGAGGCTGCTGGAGAAGTCCCAGCGGGTGGAAGCCATCCTGGCCTCCATGCAGGCCACGGGGGCCGAGGCCACACAGCTGCAGGAGATCGAGGAGATGATCACAGCCCCGGAGAGGCAGCAGCTGGAGACCCTCAAGCGCAACGTCAACAAGTCAGCGGGGGGCTGGGGGGGCAGGGGGCCAGGGGGTGTAGGGCTAGAGAGGCCGGGAGGTGGGGGGTCAGGGGGGCATGGGGCCAGGGGGACTGGGAGATGTGGGGCCAGAGGGGCATGAGGGCAGGGGGCCGGGGGCCAGGGGGGCCGGGGGGGTGAGGGGTGAGGGGCCAGGAGGTGGGGGGCCAGGGGGGCAGGGGGCCAGGGGTCGTGGGGCCAGAGGGGCTGGGAGGTGGGGGGCCAGAGGGGCAGGGGGCCAGGGGGGCCAGGCGGCATGGGGGCAGGGGGGGCAGGGGGTCGTGGGGCCAGAGGGGCCAGGAGGGTGGGGGGGCCAGGGGGGCAGGGAGGTGGGGGGCCAGGGGGGCGTGAGGCCAGTGGAGGCTGGGGGGCAGGGGGCCGGGGGTGTGGGGCCAGAGGGGCGCGGGGCCAGGGCGTCAGGGAGGTGGGGGGCCAGGGGGCGGGGGGGCAGGGGGCTGTGCGGCCAGAGGGGCCGGGAGGTGGGGGGGCCAGGGGGCATGGGGCCAGGGGGGCGGGGGGCCAAGGGGTGTGGGGGTCAGAGGGGTGTGGGGCCAAGGGGGCAGGGAGGCGGGGGGACAGGGGGACAGGGAGGTGGGGTGCCAGGGGGGTGTGGGGGCAGGGAGGTGTGGGGGCAGGGGGCCAGGGGTGCCGGGGGGTGTGGGGCCAGAGGGGCATGGGGGTATGGGGGGTGTGGGGCCAGGGGCCAGAGCAGGCTGAGCACCCCCCACCCCCTTCCTAGCCCCACCGCCCCCTTCCCACCTTCACCATTCCCTTCCCACCCCTGCCACCCTCTTCACCCTGCCCCCACCACCCCCTTCTTCCCACTCCCACCACCCCCTTCCTGCCTTCTCCACCCCCCCACCACCCTCTTCCCATCCCCACCCCCTTCCCCCCACCCCCTTCTCACCACCCCCTTCTTCCCCCCTCTCCCCCTGCCCCCCAGGATCGATGCCAGCGAGACCCAAGTGGACGAAACCATCTTCGTGCTGGAGTCCTTCATTGAGAGCACTGTCAAGAGGCCCTGAGGGGCTGCAGGGGGACTGGGGGCCACAGGGACAGGGGGGCACAGGAGCCAAGGACATGGAGAGGGGGGCATGAGGGCGTGGGGACATGGGAGAGGGAGATGGGAGGACAGGGGGAGGCAGGGGGAGGAGGACAAGGGAACACAGGAGCCAAGGACATGGAGGGGGCGGGCATGAGGGCATAGGGACAGGGGGAGAGGGAGATGGGAGGGCAGGGGGAGGTGGAGAACATGGGGACACAAGGACAGAGGGAGGCAGGGCTACAAGGACAGAGGGAAAGGAGGACAGGGGGATGCAAGGACATGGGGATCCAGGAGCCAAGGACATGGAGATAGGGACATGAGGACATAGGGACAGGGGAGAGGGAGCTAGGAGGACAGGGGGACACAAGGACATGGAGATGGGGACACAGGGAAGTGGGGACCTGAGGGCAGGGGGAGACGGGGACATGCTCCAAGGACAGGAGGACAGGGAGAGACACAGATAGGAGAACATGGGGACGGGAGGAGGAGGGGGAGGCAAGGCTAAGAGGCCGTGGGGACAGGGGGAGACAGATAGAAGGACACGGGGACACGAGGACATGGCCACAAGGATACACGGACAGGGAGGAGATGGGATGGGGACAGCAGGAGCGGTGGGGGCAGGGATAAGAGGAGAGGGGGACAGAGGGAGATGAGGACACATGGCCAGGAGGCTGTGCGGCCCCAGGGCCACCTTGGCTACCCTCCCCCCGCCACGGCGCGGGCACAGAATAAAGCCCAAAGTCGCTTTCGCTGTGTGGCTGTCGCGGGTGCCGCGGAGGTGCCGGCGGCTGCCGCCAGGGGGCGCGGAGCAGTCAAACAGCAAGCTCCGCCCCGCGGGCCGGCTCTGCCTATCGGGGGGAAGCTCCGCCTAGGCTCCGCCCATCGGGCGCCTTCCTCCCCCCCGTCCCCTTCCCCCTCGCGCGGGGGGGCCCATGGCGGGAGCGGCGCGCGTGCTGGTGCACGTGCGGCGGGGAGGGGCGGGGCGAGCGGCGCCCTTCGGGCAGGTACCGGACGGCGGGGGGGGGGGGTGGGGAGGGGGCGTAGGAAAGGGGGGGGCGAAAAAGGGGGGGGGGGAGGGGAGTTGGGAGCAACCGAGGGGGGGATGGGGGAGGGCAAAGGGGGGGGGGGAAGAGCGTGCAAATGAATTGGGGGGTGGGGGGCACAGAACAGGGCGGGACCAAGTGTGCAAAGGGCGAGGGGAGGGGAGGGGACTGGATGGGGGGAGGGGTGTGCAAGAGGGGGAGGGGGACAGGAGAGGGGGGTGCCAGCGTGCAAGGGGGGGGCACAAGGGTGTGAATGGGACAGGGGGGCACGGGACAGGGGGGTGCCAGCGTGCAAGGGGGGGCACAAGGGTGTGAATGGGACAGGGGGGCACAGGAGAGGGGGTGCAAGGGGGGGGCACAAGGGTGTGAATGTGGCGGGGGGGCACAGGACAGGGGGTGCAAGGGGGGGCACAAGGGTGTGAATGTGGCGGGGGGGCACAGGACAGGGGGGGTGCCAGCGTGCAAGGGGGGGGCACAAGGGTGTGAATGGGACAGGGGGGCACAGGACAGGGGGTGCCAGCGTGCAAGGGGGGGGGCACAAGGGTGTGAATGGGACAGGGGGGCACGGGACAGGGGGTGCCAGCGTGCAAGGGGGGGGCACAGAGCAAGGAGGGCCCAGATGGAGGGGGCGGGGGTGGCACAACGGGACAGGGAGTCGTGGGGGTGAATGTGCAGGGGGAGGGGCACAGGCCTAGGGGTTCCCCCCCCCCCCGGGCAGAGGGCACCCACTCAGGTGGGCATGGGGCTGTGTGGGCACCCGAGCATGCAGAGGGGTGGCCCCCACCCCTGGCATGGTGCTGTGGTGGCCGTCATGGTGCCAGGGTGGTGGTAAGCTTGGTGCCAGAGCGGTGCCCATCCTGGTGCCCATCATAGTGCCACAGGCGGTGCCCATCGTGGTGCCCATCCTGGTGCCCATCATAGTGCCACAGGCGGTGCCCATGACAGTGCCAGGGTGGTGCCCATCCTGGTGCCCATCATAGTGCCACAGGCGGTGCCCATCGTGGTGCCCATTACAGTGCCAGGGTGGTGCCCATCCTGGTGCCCATTACAGTGCCAGGGTGGTGCCCATCCTGATGCCCATCACAGTGCCACAGGCGGGTGCCCATCCTGGTGCCCATCACAGTGCCAGGGTGGTGCCCATCCTGGTGCCCATCATAGTGCCAGGGCGGTGCCCATCCTGATGCCCATCACAGTGCCACAGGCGGTGCCCGTCCTGGTGCCCACCACAGTGCCACAGGCGGTGCCCGTCCTGGTGCCCACCACAGTGCCAGGGTGGTGCCCATCCTGGTGTCCATCATAGTGCCAGGGTCGTGCCCATCCTGGTGCCCATCATAGTGCCACAGGGCGGTGCCCATCCTGATGCCCATCACAGTGCCACAGGCGGTGCCCATCGTGGTGCCCATCACAGTGCCAGAGTGGTGCCCGTCCTGGTGCCCATCACATTGCCAGGGTGGTGCCCATCCTGGTGCCCATCATAGTGCCACAGGCGGTGCCCATCATGGTGCCCATCCTGGTGCCCATCACAGTGCCAGGGCGGTGCCCATCGTGGTGCCCACCTCGGTGCCACGGTGGTGGCCATCACGGTGGTCACTCCCCTGCGCCGGCAGTGCCCACCCTGCCCTGGCAGTGCCCACCCTGCCCCCGTCCCCTGCCCCGCAGAGCGTCACTGGCACCTTCTGCCCCCCGGACTCGGACTCGGCGCCGCTCAGCTGCGGTCTGCGCCGCGGCCGCTTCCTCCTCTCCGACGAAGCCTTCCCAGGCTCCACCACCACCGTCCTCGAGGTCTGCGCCCCCCACTCACCCCCCGAGTGCCCCCTAACCCCCCCTTTGCCATGCTCCCCCCCCGTGACGTGCCCCTTCCCCCGCAGCGGTCTCCCTTCTGCCCGGCCAAGCGCCTGGGGCAGCGCCCGGAGCTGCGGCTGCCGGCGGAGCTGCGCGGCCGGGGGGTGGCCGCGGGGGTGGCCGCGCTGCTGGGGGCCAGCTCCGGCCGCCTGCTGCTCACTCGCCGCGCCCCCGGCCTCAGCTTCCCCAACCTCTGGGTGCCGCCCGGTGAGTGCCGAGCCCGGCCCCGCCGAGTGCCAACCCCGGCTGGGGGCACACGGGCTGCTGCTTCCTCTAGGGTGACTTAGGGGTGCTCTTGGGGTGCTGGTCCCTTTGGGGAGCTGCTTTTGGGGTGCTGATACTTTTGGGGAGGTCCCTTTGGGGTGCCTTTGAGGTGCCTTTTGGGTGGTGTTGGTCCCTTTGGGGTGCCCTTGGGGTGATGCTTTTGGGGTGCTGGTCCCTTTGAGGTGCCTTTGGGATGATGCTTTTGGGGTGCTGGTCCCTTTGGGGTGCTGATACCTTTGGGGTGGTCCCTTTGGGGTGCTAGTCCGTTTGGGGTGCCCTTGGGGTGATGCTTTTGGGGTGCCAGTCCCTTTGGGGTGCTGGTCCCTTTGGGGTGCCTTTGGGGTGATGCTTTTGGGGTGCTGATGCCTTTGGTGTGGTTCCTCTGGTGTGCCCTTGGGGTGCTGGTCCCTTTGGGGTGCCTTTGAGGTGCCTTTTGGGGTGGTGGTCTCTTTGGGGTGCTCTTGGGGTGATGCTTTTGGGGTTCTGATGCCTTTGGTGTGGTTCCTTTGGGGTGCCCTTGGGTTGTTGATGCCTTTGGGGTGCCTTTGAGGTGCCCTTTGGGGTGCTGATCCCTTTGGGGTGGTCCCTGTGGGGTGGTGGTGCTTTTGGGGTGACGCCTTTGGGGTGATGCTTTTAGGGTGCTGATGCCTTTGGGGTGACTCCTTTGGGGTGCCTTTGGGATGATGCTTTTGGGGTGCTGATGCTTTTGGTGTGGCTCCTTTGGGGTGCCTTTGGGGTGCCTTTGGGATGATGCTTTTGGGGTGCTGGTCCCTTTGGGGTGATGCTTTTGGGGTGCTGGTCCCTTTGAGGTGATGCTTTTGGGGTGCTGATGCCTTTGGGGTGTCTTTGGGGTGGTCCATTTGGGGGTGCTGGTTCCTTTGGGTTGCTGATTCCTTTGGGGTGCCCTTGGGGTGCTAGTGCCTTTGGGGTGATGCCTTTGGGGTGCTGGTTCCTTTGGGGGTACCTTTGGGGTGGTCCCTTTGGGGTGCTGGTACCTTTGGGGTGCTGATTCCTTTGGGGTGCCCTTGGGATGCTGGTGCCTTTGGGGGTTCCTTTGGGGTGGTGCCTTTGGGGTGCTGGAGCCTTTGGGGTGCTGATACCTTTGGGGCTGCCCCTCACCTGCCGCCCTTCCTCCCAGGCGGCCACTTGGAGCCGGATGAAGAGGTGAGAGCACAACGTGGGGGCAAGGAGGGGGCTGAGAGGGGACCGGGGAGGGGTTTTGGGGGGAGGGGGGCTGCTGGAGCCCCCCCGAACCCCCCTTCCACGTCTCCCCCTCTCCCCCTTTTCCTGCCGGCTTTGCAGCTGCTGGCTGCGGCGCTGCGGGAGCTGGAGGAGGAGGCAGGGCTGCGCCTGCCCGCGGGGACCTTCTCCTGCAGGATGCTCGGCCTCTGGGAGGTACCTGGGCGCCTTCTGGGGGGATGGGGAGGGGAAGTGGCACCTGGGTGCCCTCATGATCCCCTCCTGTGTGTGTGTCCCCCCCCCAACAGTCCCTCTACCCCCCCAAGCTGAGCCTGGGGCTGCCGCGGCACCACCACATCGTCGCCTACCTCCTGCTCCTCTCCTCCGAGTCCCAGCGGCAGCTGGAGGTGAGGGTGGTCGCGGGGGAGGGGACCGCGCTGCGCCCCCCGCCGAGGGCAGGCGACAGCCAGCCCCGGGCTCAGGCCAGGATGTGTCCCAGGCAGGCCGAGGTCAGCGCCTACGCCTGGCTGGAGCCTTCCCTCCTGGCAGCCATCGCCGCCAGCGAGCAGGGAGCGCAGCGCCCGCGGCCGGTCCCCGGCTCCCTGCCGGGCACCGTGGGGTGAGAACGTGGCAGGGGGGTGGGCGCCGAGGGGAAGGGGAGGGGGAGCAGAGCCTCGGCGGCCTCACCGTCGCCTTCTCCTCCCCCAGCATCACGGAGCTGAGCCGCGGCTCCCGCAGCTCCCTGCGGGTCCCCACGGAGACCTTCCTGCGGGCGGCGCCGGCCGCGGGCGCCGACGTGGAGAGGGTCAGCAGCGGCACCAAGTTCGCCCTGCGGCGCTGGCAACTCCTGGGCGCCGCCGCCCCGCCGCTGGCACAATAAAGGCAGCGCCCAGGGGCGCCCAGCACCTCCTGCAGCACCTGGGGGGGCACCAGGGCTCGAGTGGGAGTGGGACAGGAGCCTGAGGTGGTGGTCGAGAGGGATATGGGGGGGGGGGGGGGCAGAGACCGATGGGGGGTGGGGTGAGGGTCCCAGAGTCTGAGTGGGAGTGGGGTGAGGGTCCTAGAGTCTGAGTGGGATGAGGGTCCCAGAGTGGGAGTGGGGTGAGGGTCCCAGAGTCTGAGTGGGAGTGGGGTGAGGGCTACAGAGTGGGAGTGGAAGTGGGAGTGGGGTGAGGGTCCCAGAGTCTGAGTGGGAGGGGGGAGAAGGTTCCAGAGTCCAAGTGGGAGTGGGGGTGAGGGTCCCAGAGCCAGAGTGGGAGTGGGGTGAGGGTCCCAGAGTCCAAGTGGGAGTGGGGTGAGGGCTACAGAGCCTGAGTGGGAGTGGGGGTGAGGGTCCTAGAGTCTGAGTGGGAGTGGGGTGAGGGTCCTAGAGCCTGAGTGGGAATGGGGAGAAGGTCCCAGAGTCCAAGTGAGAGTGGGGTGAGGGTCCCAGAGCCTGAGTGGGAGTGGGGTGTGGGTTCCAGAGTCTGAGTGGGAGTGGGGAGAGGGCTACAGAGTGGGAATGGGAGTGGGAGTGGGGTGAGGGTCCCAGAGTCTGAGTCAGAGTGGGGTGAGGGTCCTAGAGTCTGAGTGGGAGTGGGGAAAAGGTCCCAGAGCCAGAGTGGGAGTGGGGTGAGGGTCCCAGAGCCGGAGTGGGACGGAGGTCCCAGGATCCATGCAGGAGAGGGAGTGGAGTCTGTGCTGGAGTGGTGCAGGGGTCCTGGAGTCCATGTGGGAGTGGGGGTGAGGGTCTTGGAGCCTGTGTTGGAGCAGGATGGGGGTCCCAGAATCCATGCTGGAGAAGGAGGGGGGCAGGGAGGGGAGGGGTCCAGAGTGCTTTGTGCCACTGCTGGGCACAGCTGGGGGGGTGCCCTGCTGGGGCAGGGGGGGGTGCAGGAGATGATCTCCACCCAACCATGCTGGGATCTGCTGGAACCAAAGCTCTGCTCCTGCAGGAGGCCTTTGCAGGCAGCTGAGGGAGCTCAGGAATCAAAGTTGGGCTCCTGGGTTGGCACTTTCCTTCCATCTCCCCCCTGGGCACTGTGCTGCTGCTGGGCACAGCTGGGGGCAGCCCTGCTGGGGCAGGGGGGGGCAGGAGGGCAGCTCCAGGGGTCCCTTCCCTCCCCTCCCTGCTGGGCTGTGCTGGAGCCAAAGCTCTGCTCCTGCAGGAGGCCTTTGCAGGCAGCTCAGGGCTCAGGGCTGGGCTCCTGGCTTGGCACTTTGCTGCCAGCCCCCCCTGGGCACTGTGCTGCTGCTGGGCACAGCTGGGGGGCAGCCCTGCTGGGGCAGGGGGGATTGCAGGAGGGGATCTCCAGAGGTCCCAGGCTGGGTTTGGGGTTGCTGTGAAGTAACCAAACCTAAAGGGCTGTGGGCAGAGGCTCTTTGCCCAGCTGAGGGGAGGAGAAAGGCCACAAACCACCAGCAGCCAAAAATAAGAAGTCAGAGGCTGTGATCCCCAGGGGCCTGCAGCCAAAAAAGCACAAAAGAGGCAAATTTCACCCAGGGAGGAGACAAAACCTCCACATTTTTATGGCCACAGCTCAGGGAGGAGCCTCAACCTCAACCACAGCTTCTGGGAGAGGCTGAACCCACCCAGAGCTCAGAAAAGGACATTTTGGGGGGGAAAGAGGCGGGGGGGAAATCACCACCAGCCCCAGGAGGAGGCAGCTGGAAGTGGTTGGAGCTTGGCCACACTCCGCAGAGCCTTCGGGGAGCGGACTGCAGGAAAGCAAAGCAGCCCCGGAGCCAGAGGGAAGGGCCACAGCAGGAGGAAAAACAGACCCGAAACTGAGTCTAAACCCAGCAGCAGGCCTCCGGAGAGCAGATTAAACCCTTCAGAACACCCTCTGACCCCAGGAGAAGAGCCGCTGCGAAGATCGCAGCTGAAGAACCTCTCCGGGGCAGCCAAAGCCGCGGAGCCGAGGAGCGCAGAGCGGTCGCCCCGCAGCGCCGCCAGCCCGCGGCCCCTTAGCCACGCCCACTCGTGGCGAAGCCACGCCCTCCCCGTAGCGTCAATTGGGCGTTGGTCACGCCCAGTCCCCGCTAGCCACACCCCCTGGACAGCCTTTGGTCACGCCCCCGCTCCCGGCGCGCCGTGAGGGGCTGCGCCGAGGGGGAAGGATCCGGGATGGGAGTGGGAGTGGGGCTGAGGTTGGGACTGGGACTGGGACTGGGGCTGGGACTGGAGCTGGCGCTAGTGCAGTATGGGACTGGTGTTCTATGGGGCTGATCTAGTATGGGACTGGGACTGCGGCTGGGGCTGCGGCTGCGACTAGTCCAGTATGGGACTGGGACTGGGACTGCGGCTGGGGCTGGATCTGAATAGGACTGCTCCAGTATGGGACTGGGACTGGAACTGCGGCTGGGGCTGGGGCTGGTCGAGTATGGGACAGGTGCTCTATGGGGCTGATCCAGTATGGGACTGGGACTTCTGATGGGACTGGGACTGGGACTGCGGCTGGGGCTGGGACTGGTGCAGTATGGGACTAGTGCTCTATGGGGTTGATCCAGTCTGGGACTGCGGCTGGGACTGGGACTGCGGCTGGGACTGGGGATGGGGCTGGGACTGGGATTGGGACTGGGACTGGGACTGGGACTGGGGCTGGGGTTGGGACTGCGGCTGGGACTGGGACTGGGACTGGGATTGGGACTGGGATTGGGACTGCAGCTGGTCCAGTATGGGACTGGGGCTGCGGCTGGGGCTGGATCTGAATAGGACTGCTCCAGTATGGGGCTGGGACTGGGACTGGGACTGGGACTGCGGCTGGGGCTGAGACTGTGGCTTGGGCTGGATCTGAATAGGACTGCTCCAGTATGGGACTGGGACTGGAACTCTGACTAGGGCTGGGGCTGGGGCTGGGACTGGTCCAGTATGGGACTGGTGCTCTATGGGGCTGGTCCAGTACGGGACTGGGACTGCGGCTGGGGCTGGGACTGCGGCTGGGGCTGATGCTGGGACTGGGACTGGGACTGAGACTGGGACTGGGACTGGGACTTGGACTGGGACTGGGACTGGGATTGGGACTGGGACTGCAGCTGGGACTGGGATTGGGACTGGGACTGCAGCTGGGACTGGGACTGGGATTGGGATTGGAAATGGGGCTGGGGCTGGGACTGGAACTAGGATTGGGATTGGGACTGGGATTGGGACTGCGGCTGGTCCAGTATGGGACTGGGGCTGCGGCTGGGGCTGGGACTGCGGCTGGGGCTGGTGCTGGTGCTGGGACTGGGATTGAGACTGGGACTGGGACTGGCATTGGGACTGGGACTGCAGCTGGGACTGGGATTGGGACTGGGACTGCAGCTGGGACTGGGACTGGGACTGGGATTGGGACTGGGACTGCAGCTGGGACTGGGACTGGGATTGGGATTGGAAATGGGGCTGGGGCTGGGACTGGAACTAGGATTGGGATTGGGACTGGGATTGGGACTGCGGCTGGTCCAGTATGGGACTGGGGCTGCGGCTTGGGCTGGATCTGAATAGGACTGCTCCAGTATGGGGCTGGGACTGGGACTGAGACTGGGACTGGGACTGGGACTGGGACTGGGACTGGGATTGGGACTTGGACTGGGGCTGGGGCTGGGGCTGGGACTGGGACTGGGACTGGGACTGGGACCGCAGCTGGGACTGGGACTGGGACTGGATCTGAATAGGACTGCTCCAGTATGGGGCTGGGGCTGGGGCTGGGACTGGGACTGGGACTGGGACTGGGACCGCAGCTGGGACTGGGACTGGGACTGGGATTGGGACTGCAGCTGGGACTGGGACTGGATCTGAATAGGACTGCTCCAGTATGGGGCTGGGACTCTATGGTCCAGGTCCAGCGTGGGACTGGTGCTCTATGGGGCTGATCCAAAGTGGGACTGGTGCTCTGTGGGGCTGATCCAGCGTGGGACTGGTGCTCTATGGGGCTGATCCAGCGTGGGACTGGTGCTCTGTGGGGCTGATCCAGCGTGGGGCTGGTGCTCTATGGGGCTGATCCAGCGTGGGACTGGTGCTCTATGGGGCTGATCCAGCGTGGGACTGATGCTGTACGGGGCTGGAGCTCTATGGGGCCAGTGCTGTATGTAACTGGTTCCAGATGGGAACAGCCCAGCATGCGCCTGGCGCTCTCTGAGGACCAATCCTGCGCTGTGCCCTGCCCAGCACCACTCCCCAGTCCTGGCCCGCAGCCCATTCTGGGTGCTGTGACACCCCCCCCAAGCTCTCCCATCCTGTCCCCTACCACCCCCAAAATCGCCTCCAGGGGGCAGCCCCCTCCAGCCGGCACCTCCCAGGCTGTCCCACCCCCCTGATCGCCCCTCTGAGGCACGACCCCCACACCCAGCGGGACTCAGCCAGGGGCATGGGCTGGGGACAGCTTCCAGTTTAATCCCTGGGGGGGCTCCGGGACGCTCACTGCTGGCTCCGCAGGATCCGCAGCAGCATGGCGTGGACGCCCTCATCCATGAATCCCTGCGGGACAAGAGCTGGGTTTGACCTCCTGGGCTTGGAGTGGGGGAACCCAGCTGGGATATCATCATCCTCATCCCCCTCCCCGACCTCCCCCCCAGTGTCACCCCGAGGCGAGTGGCCCCTGGGCGCCTACCTGGGCAGCGTGGAGCAGGTGAGTCCTGTAGACCTCTACAGTGTCTCGGTGGTTCTTCTGCTGGACCTGGGCGGGGGGAGGAGAGGAGGATGAAGAGGAAGGTTGGGTGGGGGGACGGGGCGGGGGTGGAGGGGGTGGCACTGGGTGCTGGCACCCACCTCGAGCTGAAGCTGGAGCCGGGCGCTCTGCCCGCGGAGCCCCAGGACCTCTGCCGACAGCTTCTCCGTCTCCACCAGCAGCTTCTTCATCTGGGGGTGGGGGTGCAGGGGGGCGAAGCTGGGGTGCTGGTGGGGATCAGCTGCCCTCTTGTCAACCTCCTCTCCCCCCCCCGCCAAGGGTTGGCCCTTTGGTTCCCCTTAGCTCCCCCCTGCAGGCTGGGCTTGGGTGGGAAGAAGCTCCCAAGGTGCCCCTGCCCCTGGGTCCCCAGAGTGGGGTGGCCGAGGACGTCAGGAGGGGGGAGGTGGAAGGGAGGTGGTTGGAGGGGGATGGGGACAGGGAAGCGAGGGGGACAGGGATGGGAAGGGGACAGGGATGGGAAGGGGATAGGGATGGGAAGGGGATGGTGATGGAAGGGGACAGGGATGGGAAGGGGATGGGGATGGGAAGGGGATGGTGATGGGAAGGGGACAGGGATGGGAAGGGGACAGGGATGGGAAGGGGATGGTGATGGAAGGGGACAGGGATGGGAAGGGGATGGGGATGGGAAGGGGATGGTGATGGGAAGGGGACAGGGATGGGAAGGGGACAGGGGTGGGAAGGGGATGGTGATGGAAGGGGATAGGGATGGGAAGGGGATGGTGATGGAAGAGGACAGGGATGGGAAGGGGATGGTGATGGAAGGGGATAGGGATGGGAAGGGGATGGTGATGGGAAGGGGACAGGGATGGGAAGGGAACAGGGATGGGAAAGGGATGGTGATGGAAGGGGATAGGGATGGGAAGGGGATAGGGATGGGAAGGGGATGGGGATGGGAAGGGGATGGTAATGGGAAGGGGATAGGGATGGGAAGGGGATGGTAATGGGAAGGGGATAGGGATGGGAAGGGGATGGGGATGGGAAGGGGATGGTGATGGGAAGGGGATAGGGATGGAAGGGGATGGTGATGGGAAAGGGACACTGGATGGGAAAGGGATGGTGATGGGAAGGGGATAGGGATGGGAAGGGGACAGGGATGGGAAGGGGATGGGGATGGGGATGGGAAGGGGATGGGGATGGGAAGGGGATAGGGATGGGAAGGGGATGATGATGGGAAGGGGACAGGGATGGGAAGGGGACAGGGATGGGAAGGGGATGGGGATGGGGATGGGAAGGGGACAGGGATGGGAAGGGGACAGGGATGGGAAGGGGATGGTGATGGGAAGGGGACAGGGATGGGAAGGGGATGATGATGGGAAGGGGACAGGGATGGGAAGGGGATGGTGATGGAAGGGGACAGGGATGGGAAGGGGATAGGGATGGGAAGGGGATGGTGATGGGAAGGGGATAGGGATGGGAAGGGGATGATGATGGGAAGGGGACAGGGATGGGAAGGGGATGGTGATGGAAGGGGACAGGGATGGGAAGGGGATAGGGATGGGAAGGGGATGGTGATGGGAGGGGTACAGGGATGGGAAGGGGATAGTGAGGGGAGGGGAGGGGTACAGGGACAGTAATGGGGACAACACAGTGACGGGCAGGGGACAGCGGCGGGAATGGTGATGGGACAGGTCCCCATCCTGACTATCCAGTGTCCCAGGAAGGGGTTGAGGATGGTGATGGGAAGGAGACGGTGATGGGGACAGCGAGGGCCAGCGTGCCAGCCGCCCCTCACCTTGCCGTCCTTGTCGCGGCAGGCGGTGGCCAACTGCCCGGCCCGTGCCCTCAGGCTGCCCAGGCTCCGCTCCAGCTCCTCCGCCTTCTCCCGCAGCTCCTGAGCTTCCCTCTCCCTCTCCTCCGCCCGGGCCAGCGCCGCCTCCGCCGCCCGCTTCTCCTCGGCCGCCGCCGCCTGCCGCCGCTCGGCCTCGGCCGTTCCCAGCTCCCGGCCGCGCAGGGCGGCGGCGGCGGCGCTCAGCCGCTCCAGCAGCTTTGGCACCCGGGGCCCCGCCGCCACCGCCGGCCCCAGCTCCTCCGCCAGTTCCCGCAGGGTGCCCTCCAGCTCGCCCAGCAGCTCAGCGCCGTCCCCGGGGCTGGCGCCGTCGGCCTCCATCTCCGCCACCAGCTGCAGGGCTTCGTGCTGGGACCTCACCAGTCCGTCCAGCTTGTGCTGCAGCTCCCGCAGGATGCTGGCCCCGCTGCCCCCGGCCGCCTCCCGTGCCCGCTCGCCCAGCCCGTCCCGCAGAGCCGCCAGCTCCCGCCGCTGCCCCCGCCAGCCTCCGCCGCAGCCTCGCCGTCTGCTCCTTCTCCGCCGCCAGCCCCCGGCACGGGGCGGCCGCCCCCCGACCTTCCTCCTTCCCCGGTTGGGAACCGGAATCCTGCTCCCGCAGCCCCCGCAGCTCCTCCCGGAGCCTCTCCCGCTCCCGTCCCAGCCGGGCCAGCTCCGCCAGGAGCGTTGCGTTGTTCTCCTTCAGCTCCGAAATCTCCTTCTCCAAGCTCCCACCCTTCTTCTCTTCCTCCTCTTCTTCCTTCTCCTCTTCCTCTTGGCTTTTCCCGGCCGGTGGCGGCTCCGTGCCGTTCTCCAGGCACCGTCCCGGCGCCGTCCCGGCCAGGGGCCGCAGCGTGGCCAGGAGGAGCCGGGACCCTTCCAGCATCTTGGCATGGGTCTGGTCGGCACGGCCCAGGGTCTGCTCCAGCCCCACCACCATCTTCTCCCAGGTCACCAAACTCCTCCGCACGGCCTCGGCCGACACCACCTCGTAGTGAAGTTTGCTCCTCAGGGCTTCCTCCACCTCCTTCCTCAGCCCTTTGCTCCTGCTCAGGGCGTTCGCCTTCTCTGCCCTCATCCTGGCACACTCGGCGCCCAGCCACGCCAGGAACGGTGCCAGCCCCGGCGCATTGCCGCCGCCCCCATCGCCGGCATCACCGCCCCCACCATCATCATCCTCACCACCACCGCCTTGCCCCTCGGTTTTGTCTCCTCCGCCCCCTCCTTCCTCAGCCTCCATCCTCTTCCTCAGCTCGCCCAGATACTGTGCCAGCAGGGCCAGGCAGGCACCATCCTCATCCTCATCCTCATCCTCCAGGCGGTGGCCGGTGGCGGGGCCGGGCAGGAGCCCTGCCAGCTCCCGCAGCCTCTGCCGGATGCCGTCGCTGGCGGCCGCCAGCCGCTGGCACTCCTGAGTCTTCCTCTCCAGGCGCCGCTGCAGGCGCCGCACCCGGCGGGCATCCCGCTGCTCTTCCTCCTCCTCCTCCTCCTCCTCCTCTTCTTCCTCCTCCTCCTCCTCCTCCTCGCTGTCGCTGCCCGCGGTCCCCTCTCCCCTGCTTCCCACCGCTGGCACAGGGTCCCTGGCGCAGCCGGTGCCACTCTCTGCCAGGAGGAAAAGAAACAATTCCCTTTGCCCCCTTTCTGTTGCCCCCCCAAGAGTGACCTCGAGGAGGGGGTGGCACCGGCGGGGGTGGGGGTCGGGGTCTCACCTCCGGCCTTGCCACGGGCACGGCGCAGGAGCCGCCGCAGCGCTCGGTTGGGGGTCTGCCAGGCTCGGTGCCAGCTGTGCCCATCCCCTACCGTCGCCCCATGGCTCAGCAGCAGCTCGGCCGACTCCAGGCTGCCCTGCTCGCAGGCCAGGGCCAGCGCAGTCCTAGGGTGGCACAGGGGGACACGGTGCCAGGGGGGCACGAAAGCACAGTGGCATGGTGCCACCACGGCATGGGGGCACGGGGGCACGGGGGCACATCAACATGGTGGTAGGGGGCACGGTGCCATGGTGACACAATGACAAGGTGGCACAGTGGCACGGTGGCACAGTATATGATGGCACCGTGTGGCATGGGGGCAGGATGGCAAGGTGGCAGAGTGGCATGGGGGCACGATAGCAAGGTGGCACAGTGGCACAGGTCCTTCCCCACCTCTTTCCCCACCTCTCCCTGGGGTCCCCTTCGCCTCCTGGGCACAGAGCCCCCCCCCCCGACCTGCCCTTCCATAGGGGACCTCCACGCTCCCCATGGGGCAAAGCCACCAAAGCCATCCCCACTCCAACGCCCCCGGGGGGGTCAGAGCTGAGCCCCCCCTCCCCCCCCTTCCCTGTGCCCCCCCCCCAGGTTGTGCCACACGTCCCCAGGTGCCCCCAGGACCACTCACTTCTGGTCCTCATCGGCCAGGTTGGGGTCAGCTCCCCTCTGCAGGAGCTGGGCGCAGATGGCAGCGTGGTTCCTGCGGGCTGCCAGCATCAGGGGGGTCTGCCCGTGCTGGGGGGGGGGGACACACAAGGGGTCTGTCACCCCCTGTCCACCCCCCATCGCCCCCTGCCCTCTCCCCGTCCCCCCCCAACCCCCCCCCTCCTGCTCCCCACTCACTGCGTCGGTGGCATCCAGGAGAGCTTCGTGGTCGCAGAGCAGGAGGACGCTGGAGGCACAGCCCGAGGAGGCTGGGGGTGGGGAGGAGAGGTCGTGCCGGTGTTTGGGGGGGGTCTCATCTGTCCCCCCAGTCCCCTCCAACCCCTTGTTCCCCACCCCCGGTTTGGGGACCCCCCCCCGGCACTCACCAGCCCAGTGCAGGGGGGTCCGGTTCTGCCCATCCACGTGGCCCTCGTTGGCACCGTACTGGGGGGGGAGGGAGGGGGACACACACACAGAGGGCAGGGGACAGGAGCCCAGGTCCCACCCTGCCCCCTGCTCATCCTCATCCTCACCCCTGGCCCCAAGCCACTGTGCTTGGTGCCCTATCTTCATCCCCAGCTCCATCCTCGTCCCCTTGGGTTCCCTGTTCCCATCCCTGTTCTCCTCCTCACTCCTGCTCTCGTCCCCACCCCTGTCCCTCTCCCCCTCCTCATCCCCAGCTCCATCCTCATCTTCCTCTGCATCCCCATCCCCACCCCTGGCCTTGTCCCCATCCCTATCCCTCTGCTCATCCCCAGCTCCATCCTCAACCTCTTTTGGGTCCCTGTCCCCACCCCTGTGCCCCTTCTCACCCCCATCCCTGTCCCTGTCCTTATCCTTGTCCCCATCCTATCCTTGGCCCTGTCCCCATCCTTGTACACATCCCATCCTTGTCCCCATCCCTGTCCCTGTTCCCTATCCTTGTCCCTGTTCCCATCCTTGTCCCCATCCTTGACCCTATCCCTATCCTTGTCCCCCTCCCTATCCCCATCCCTATCCTTATCCCCATCCCTATCCTTGTCCCCATCCCATCCCTGTCCCTGTCCTTGTCCCCCTCCCTATCCCCATCCCATCCTTGTCCCTATCCTTGTCCCTGTCTCTATCCTGTCTCTATCCCTGTCCCCATTCCATCCTTGTCCCTATCCTTGTCCCTGTCCCTATCCTTGTCCCTGTTCCCTATCCTTGTCCCTATCCCTATCCTTGTCCCCATCCCATCCCTGTCTCTATCCTTGTCCCTATCCCATCCCTGTCCCTATCCTTGTCCTCATCCCTATCCCTGTCCCTCTCCTTGTCCCCATCCCTGTCCCTATCCTTGTCTCCCTCCCTATCCCCATCCCATCCTTGTCCCCATCCCATCCTTGTCCCTATCCCTGTCCCTATCCTTGTCCCTGTCTCTATCCTGTCTCTATCCCTATCCCCATCCCATCCTTGTCCCCATCCCTGTCCCTGTTCCCTATCCTTGTCCCTGTTCCCATCCTTGTCCCCATCCTTGACCCTATCCCTATCCTTGTCCCCATCCCATCTCTGTCCCTATCCTTGTCCCCATCCCATCCCCGTCCCTCTCCTTGTCCCCATCCCATCCCTGTCCCTATCCTTGTCCCCATCCTATCCCTGTCCCTATCCTTGTCCCCATCCCATCCCTGTCTCTATCCTTGTCCCCATCCCATCCCTGTCCCTATCCTTGTCCCCATCCCTATCCTTGTCCCCATCCCATCCCTGTCCCTATCCTTGTCCCCATCCTATCCCCGTCCCTATCCTTGTCCCCATCCCTGTCCCTGTCCCTATCCTTGTCCCCATCCCATCCCTGTCCCTATCCTTGTCCCCATCCCTATCCTTGTCCCCATCCTATCCCTCTCCCTATCCTTGTCCCCATCCCTGTCCCTGTCCCTATCCTTGTCCCCATCCCATCCCTGTCCCTGTCCTTGTCCCCCTCCCTATCCCCATCCCATTCTTGTCCCTATCCTTGTCCCTGTCCCTATCCTTGTCCCCATGCTATTCTTGTCCCCATCCTTATCCCCACCCCTATCCTTGTCCCTGTCCCCAGCCTTGTCCCTGTCCCCATCCCTGTCCCTGTCCCTCACCTGCAGCAGGACCTTGACGCACTGAGGCTGGCAGGCGATGGTGGCCAGGTGCAGAGCAGTGCTGCCTGCAAGCGGGGGGAGAGCTGAGCCTGGGGACACCCCAGGGGACCCCACCCCCGCCCGGGGACACCTCCAGGGCCTTGGGGACGCCACCTCACACTGGAGAGACACCACCTGGCCCTGGGGACACCACCTCACCCTGGGAACACCCCCAGGGGACACCCTGCCCATGGGGACACCTCCTCCCCCCGGGGACTCCACCGCCCACTGGGGACACAACCTTGCCTTGGGGCACCCCCGGGGGACACTTTGCCATGGAGACAGCACCTCCCACTGGGGACACCCCCAGGGGACACCACCTCCCATTGGGGACACCCCCAGGGGACACCACCTCACCCTGGGGACACCTCACTGACTCTGGGGACAGCTTACTCTGGGCTCACCTCACTTTGGGGACACATCGCTCTGGGGTCACCTCCCTTGGGGACACCCCAAGGGGGACACAACCTCACTTGGGGACACCTCACTCTGGGGACACCTCGCTCTGGGGTCACCTCACTTGGGGACACCCCAAGGGGGACTCAACCTCACTCTGGGGACACTTCACTTAGGGACACCCCAAAGGGGACACAACCTCACTTGGGGTCACCTCCCTCTGGGGACACCTTGCTCTGGGGACACTTCACTTTGGGGACAGCCCAAGGGGGACACAACCTCACTTGGGGTCACCTCAGTCTGGGGTCACCTCACTTGGGGTCACCTCACTCTGGGGATACCCCAAGGGGACATCACCTCACATTGGGGACACCTCACTCTGGGGTCACCTCACTTGGGGGCACCCCAAAGGGGACACAACCTCACTTGGGGTCACCTCACTCTGTGGACGCCTTGCTCTGGGGTCACCTCACTTTGGGACACCCCAAGGGGGACACAACCTCACTTGGGGTCACCTCAGTCTGGGGTCACCTCACTTGAGGACACCCCAAGGGGGACACAACCTCACTTGGGGTCACCTCAGTCTGGGGTCACCTCACTCTGGGGATACCCCAAGGGGACATCACCTCACACTGGGGACACCTCACTTGGGGACATCCCAAAGGGGACACAACCTCACTTGGGGTCACCTCACTTTGGGGGCTCCTCAAAGGGGTCACAACCTCACTTGGGGTCACCTCACTCTGGGGACACCCCAAGGGGACATCACCTCACACTGGGGTCACCTCACTCTGGGGTCACCTCACTTGGGGACCACCCCAAAGGGGACTCAACCTCACTTGGGGTCACCTCACTCTGGGGACACCTTGCTCTGGGGACACTTCACTTTGGGGACAGCCCAAGGGGGACACAACCTCACTTGGGGTCACCTCACTTTGGGGACACCCCAAGGGGGACACAACCTCACTTGGGGTCACCTCACTCTGGGGATACCCCAAGGGGACATCACCTCACATTGGGGACACCTCACTCTGGGGACACCTCACTTGGGGACACCCCAAGGGGGACACAACCTCACTTGGGGTCACCTCACTTGGGGGACACCCCAAGGGGGACTCAACCTCACTCTGGGGACACCTTGCTCTGGGGTTACCTCACTTAGGGACACCCCAAAGGGGACACAACCTCACTTGGGGTCACCTCACTCTGGGGACACCTTGCTCTGGGGTCACCTCACTTGGGGACACCCCAAAGGGGTCACAACCTCACTTGGGGTCACCTCACTTGGGGACACCCCCAAAGGGGACACAACCTCACTCGGGGTCACCTCACTCTGGGGTCACCTTGCTCTGGGATCACCTCACTTGGGGACACCCCAAGGGGGACACAACCTCACTCGGGGTCACCTCACTCTGGGGTCACCTCACTTGAGGACACCCCAAGCGGGACACAGCCTCACTTTGGGGGCACCCCAAAGGGGACACAACCTCACTTGGGGTCACCTCACTCTGGGGACACCTTGCTCTGGGGTCACCTCACTTGGGGACATCCCAAAGGGGACACAATCTCACTCGGGGTCACCTCACTTTGGGGGCTCCTCAAAGGGGTCACAACCTCACTTTGGGGACACCTCACTCTGGGGACACCCCCAGGGGACACCACCTCACTCTGGGGCCACCTGGCTCTGGGGCCACTTCACTTTGGGGCCAGCTCAGCCCTGCCCTGGGGCAGGAGGTTGCTCAGCCTTTTGCCACCCCCCCCTAGAGGGGACCCAGGGGGACCAAGCCCTCGTCCCCTCCCCTGCCCGGGGGTGTCCCCAAGCTGTCCCCTCGCTCACCGTCGTCGTTCCTCTCATTGACAGGAGCCCCGTGGGCCAGCAGCAGCCTCAGGCACTCGGTCAGCCCCTTGCTGGCAGCCAGGTGGAAGCTGGAGGGGGGGGGACACAAGGCAGTGGCTGCCACCGAGGTCCCCAAATAGCACCCTGGGAGGGGAAGGGGGAGCGCCACCCCCTCCTCCCCTCGTGTGGTGCCGCCAGCCGCCGGGGGAGGGTGACCTACGCGGACTGTCCCAGGGCGTTGAGCTTGGCGGGCCGGGAGGTCTTGCGGGGGGCCAGGGTCGCGACCCTGCCCACGTCCCCCCCTCGCCACCGCCTCCAGCAGCTTCTGGTCCTGCTTGTTCCACGTCTCCACCTAGGCGCCGACAGGGGGCTCCAGGGGGGGCGGCCAGGGGACACGGCCGGGGGGGGGACACACACAAGAGGATGCGGGGTGGGGAGGGATGAGGGGATCCGGGCGGAGACAAGGGGGGCGGGGGGACGACAAAGGGATCCAAGGGGGGGGTGGCGAGGGGATCCAGGAGGGTGCAAAGAGGATCCGGGGGGAGATAAGGGGACCCGGGGGGGTGACAAGGGGATCCAGGGGGTTGAAAATGGGATCCGGGGGGGGGGTGACAATTGGATCCAGGGGGTGGAGAGGGGATCCAGGAGGGTGCAAAGAGGATCCGGGGGGTGATAAGGGGACCCGGGGGGTGACAAGAGGCTCCATGAGGGGTGACAAGGGGATGCAGGGAGTTGAAAATGGGATCCGGGGGGGTGACAATTGGATCCAGGGGGTGGAGAGGAGATCCGGGGGGGGTGACAAGGGGACCCAGGGGGTTGAAAATGGGATCCGGGGGGTGACAACTGGATCCATGAGGGGGCTGTCAAGGTGACAAGTGGCTCCAGGGGGGTGACAAGTGAATCCAGGGGTGAAAATTTGACCCAGGAGGGGTGACAGTGGTGCCGGGGTGGGGGGACACAGTGGCTCCAGGGGGACAGAAGTGGCTCCAGGGGAGGTGACAGTGGCTCTAGGGAAGGGACAGATGTATTCGGGGGGGGTGACAGTGGCTCCGGGGTGGGGGGGACAGTGGCTGCAGGGGGACAGAAGTGGCTCCAGGGGGACAGACGTGGCTCCAGGGGGGTGACAGTAGCTCTAGGGGGGGAACAGATTGATCCAGGGGGGTGACAGTGGCTCCAGGGGGACAGAAGTGGCTCCAGGGGGGACACAGTGGCTCTAGGGGGGGAACAGATTGATCCAGGGGGGTGACAGTGGCTCCGGAGTTGGGGGACAGGTGGCTCCAAGGGGACAGAAGTGGCTCCAGGGGGTGACAGTGGCTCTAGGGGGGGGAAACAGATTGATCCAGGGGGGTGACAGTGGCTCCAGGGAGACAGAAGTGGCTCCAGGGGAGGTGACAGTGGCTCTAGGGGGGGAACAGATTGATCCAGGGGGGTGACAGTGGCTCCAGGGAGACAGAAGTGGCCCCCAGAGGAGGTGACAGTGGCTCTAGGGGGGGAACACGTTGATCCAGGGGGGCTGACAGTGGCTCCGGGGTGGGGGGACACAGATGGCTCCGGGGTGGAACAGCAGCTCCCGGGGGGTGACAGTGGGTCCCGAGGGCGGAGGTGGCACCGGGGCCAGCACCCCTGGGGGTCCCTCCTGCCGACCCGCAGTCAGTGAGGGGCAGGCGTGGGGGGGGGGGAGGGGGGCAGCGCTCTGGGGCTGTGCCTCAGTTTCCCTTCTGGTGGGGCCGGGGGAATCCCGGTGGATTCCGGCCGGGAAAGCTGAGGTGAGGCAGGGGAGCGTGTCCCGGCCTGCGCCGGCCCGGCCGGTTCCGCGGGATCGGGCGGGACCGGGCGGCATCAGCTGAGCCCCGCAGCGCCGGCGGGATGGGGGGGAACCGGCACCGGGGGCGGCAGGAGCCGGGACCGGGAACCGGCAAGAGGATTGGGCTCCGGGAATGGGAACCGGGACCTGGCACCGGGAATGAGAACCGGCAGCCGGATGGGGTACCGGGAATGGGAACCGGGAGGTGGACCTGGCACCGGGAATGGGAACCGGGATCTGGATCGGGCACGGGGAATGGAAACCAGCAGCTGGACCTGGCACCGGGAATGGGAACCGGGAGGTGGACCGGGAATGGGAACCGGGAGCTGGACCTGGCACTGGGAAAGGGAACCGGGAGCTACAAAGAGACCAGGGCTGGGGGCTTGGGGTCCCAGCCCAGTGTAGGGGCACCGGGAATGGGATTGCAGCTGGGACTGGGGTCGGGATCTGGGTTAGGATCGGGATCGAAGCCAGGCTTGCACCTGGGACTGGGATCTGGGTCAGGATTGCAGCCAGGATCAGGGCTGGGAAGGGGATCGGGACTGGGATCGGGATCAGCTTTGCAGCCAGCAGCAGGATCCAGCTGGGATCGGGGCTGGGAATGGGATCGGGGCTGGGAATGGGATCGGGGCTGGGATCGGGATCAGCTTTGCAGCCAGCGGCAGGATCCAGCTGGGATCGGGGCTGGGAATGGGATCGGGGCTGGGAATGGGATCGGAACTGGGATCCGGGACAGCTTTGCAGCCAGCGGCAGGATCCAGCTGGGATCGGGGCTGGGAATGGGATCGGGGCTGGGAATGGGATCGGGACTGGGATCGGGATCAGCTTTGCAGCCAGCGGCAGGATCCAGCTGGGATCGGGGCTGGGAATGGGATCGGGACTGGGATCCGGGACAGCTTTGCAGCCAGCGGCAGGATCCAGCTGGGATCAGGGCTGGGACTGGGATCAGAGCCAGGAGCGCAGCTGGGGTTGGGGTCGGGATTGCAGCCAGCATCAGGGCTGGGATTGGGGCTGGGGTCGGGGCTGGGATTAGAGCTGGGCCTGGGGTCGGGACCGCGACTGCAGCTGGCATCAGGATCAGGGCAGGAAGGGCACTGAGCGCCGCTGGCCACCACGGCAGCACCCACGGGTGGTCGCAGGGCACCGAGACTGGATGTGACCCCCCCCAGGCCAAGCTCGGGGACCCCCTGGGCAGAGCGTGGGGGGTGGGGGGGGGGTGGGGGGCACCGGGACTCACCGCCACCTGCGAGCTGGAGCAGGAGAACATCCGCTTCATGGTGGCAGTGCCAGGGGAGGGGGCAGGCTCGGACACACCCCCCCCGGGACCCCCCGCCCTGGGCGCGGGTGCCGCAGTGTGGGAGCCGCCTGGGCGCTGCTGTGGGTGCGTGGCCTCCGCCCCGACACCTCCCCCGCGCCGCGGGGCTGGCTCCTGCCCGGCCTGGGCTTGTCCTGTCACCACCCCGCCAAGCTCTGTCGCTGTCACACCCCCCCCCCGGGGGCGCCCCAGGCGTGGGCACCCCCGCGAGCGGGCACCCAGCGCCCCTGCCCGCTGAGGACTGACGAGCTCGGCGCAGCCAGCAGGGTGGGGGTGGGCACAGACTCCCGTGCCAGCGCCTGAGCATGGCAAAGGGGGGGGGGACACGACACCTTGGGGGGTAGGGGTGGGCTGGGACCTGAGGCACTCAGTGCAGGGCTGAGACCTGAGACACTCAGTGCATGAATGAGACCTGAGACACTCAGTGCAGGGCTGGGACCTGAGGCACTCAGTGCATGAATGAGATCTGAGGCACTCAGTGCATAGCTGAGACCTGAGACACTCAGTGCAGGGCTGAGACCTGAGACAGAGCATAGCTGAGACCTGAGACACTCAGTGCATAGCTGAGACCTGAGACACTCAGAGCAGGGCTGAGATCTGAGGCACTCAGTGCATGAATGAGACCTGAGACAGTGCATGAATGAGACCTGAAACACTCAGTGCAGGGATGAGACCTGAGACACTCAGTGCATGAATGAGACCTGAGCCACTCATAGCAGGGCTGAGACCTGAGACACTCAGTGCAGGGATGAGACCTGAGACACTCAGTGCAGGGATTACACCCCCCCCAGGCCCCCCACTCCATTAAACCCTCCCCAACCCCTCCCCCACTCCTTACACCCCCCAGCCCCCCCTCATTGCCCCCAACCCCCCCATATTACACCCCCAGGTCCCCTCATTACCCCCACCCCCCCCATTATCCCCCAGCCCCCCCTTATTACGACCCCCACCTCATTCCCCCCAGCCGCCCCTTTTTACACCCCCAGCCCCCCCATTACCCTTCCTCATTACCCCCCCAGCCCCCCTCATTACCCCCACCCTCCCATTACCCCCCAGCGCCCCCCTTATTACCCCCCAGCCCCCCTTATTACATCCTCAGCCCCCCCATTGCCCCCAACCCCCCCATTCCCCCCCAGCCCCCCCTCATTACACCCCCTTATTACCTCACCCAGCCCCCTCCCCATTTCCCCCCCCAGCCCCCCTTATTACACCCCCCTCCATTACCCTCCAGCCCCCCTCATTACCCCCATCCCCCATTATCCCCCAGTCCCCCTTATTACATCCCTCAGCCCCCCCTCATTCCCCCCCACCCCTTTCCCCCCCCATTACCCCCCAGCCCCCCTTATTACATCCCCAGCCCCCCCCATTGCCCCCAACCCCCCCATTCCCCCCCCCATTTCCCCCTTTATTACACCCCCCTCATTACCTCCCCCAGCCCCCACCCCATTCCCCCCCAGCTCCCCCCCTCACTACCCCCACCCATTATCCCCCCCAGCCCCCCCTTATTAGAACCCCCCCTCATTACACCCCTTAGCCCCCCCCATTCCCCCCATCCCCATTACCCCCACCCCATTACAACCCCACCCCCCATTAGCCCCCCAGCCCCTTAGTACATCCCCAGCCCCCCCTCATTACCCCCAACTCCCATTATCCCCCAGCCCCCCCTCATTACACCCCCCTCATTACCGCCCCCAGCCCCCTCCCCCATTTCCCCCCCAGCTCCCCCCTCATTACCCCCACCCATTACCCCCCCGCCCCCCCTTACTACACCCCCCACATTACCCCCCCCAGCCCCCCTTATTACAACCCCACCCCCCTCATTACACCCCCTAGCCCCCCCCTCATTACCCCCACCCCCATTACCCCCCCCAGCCCCCCCTTATTACCCCCCCCAGCCCCCCCTCATGCCCCCAACCCTCCCAGCCCCCCTTTATTACACCCCCCTCATTACCTCCCCCAGCCCCCCTCCCCATTTCCCCCCCCAGCCCCCCCTTATTACCCCCCCTCCCCCCCTCATTCCTCCCCCAGCCCCCCCTCATTCCCCCCCACCCCCCCATAGCCCCCTTTTTACCCCCACCCCTCCCATCCCCTCCCCCCAGCCCCTCCCCCCCATCCCCTCCCCCCCCACCCCCTCCCCCCCAATGACTTCGCCTCCGAAATTCTGCTTTTATTTTTTTTTTCTCTCCTTCTTTTTATTTTTTTTTCTCCTTTTCTTGTCTTTTTTTCCTTTTTTTTTTCTTCCTTTTGCCTTTTGCCTTTTTTTTGTTCGGGTTTTTTGGTTGTTTTTGTGTTTTTTTTACAGCTTTTTAACCAATTAAAATCCCCTCCCCCTCCCCCTCCTCCCCTCCCCCCTTCTTTTCTTCCCCTCCCTCCCCTCCCCCCTCCCCAGGGCCCCTCCCCTCCTCCCCCTCCCCCTTCCTTACAACCCCCCCGAGGTGGGAGGGGGTGGGGGAGTTGGGGGGTGGGGGGGGAGAGGGAGCAACCCTTCCCCCCCCCTCCCCCCTCCTCAAAATGGGGTAGGAAGGAGGGGAGAAAAGGAGGGGGCTGGGGGGGGGAGGGGGGGGCCCTGCATCCTTCCCCCTCCCCCCTCCTCCTCTTCCTCCTCCCCCCCTCCAGACAACAAAATAAATAAATAATTGGGGGGGTGGGGGGGGGGGAGGGGAGGAGGAAATTGGGTCCCAAATTGCTGCCCCTCCCCCCCCACCCTCCACCCCCTCCCCCCCTTCCTTCCTCAACCTGTTTAGAGGGCAACTGAACCTGGCCCTCCCCCCACCAAAATCGGGGGGGTGTGGGGTGCAGGGGGAGGGGGGGGGGAATGTCCCCTAATTGGGGGGGACAGAGTGGGGGGGGGAGGGGGGGCTGGAGGTGGTCATTTATTGTCCCACCCCCTCCCTCTTAGCACCCAGCCCCTGGGTGCCCCCACCTTGAGCCCACCCCCACCCCCCCATTTGCTTTGAGGGGTGCTGGGGGTGGTCCTGATGGAGCTGAGCCCCCCCCAGTTTGCCTTGAGGGGTGCTGGGGGTGGTCCTGATGGAGCTGAGCCCACTCCCACCCTCACCCATTCACCTTGAGGGGTACTGGGTGGGGTCCTGATGGAGCTGAGCCCCCCCCCAGTTTGCCTTGAGGGGTGCTGGAGGGGTCCTGATGGAGCTGAGCCCACACCCCCCTCCCCCAATTCACCTCGAGGGGTGCTGGGGGGGGGTCCTGATGGAGCTGAGCCCACACTCCCCTCCCCAATTCACCTCGAGGGGTGCCTTGGGGGGTCCTGATGGAGCTGAGCCCCCCCCAGTTTGCCTTGAGGAGTGCTGGGGGGGGTCCTGATGGAGCTGAGCCCACTGCCCCCCTCCCCAATTCACCTTGAGGGGTGCTGGGGGGGGTCCTGATGGGAGTGGGATGTGTGGGGGTCCCTCATTGTAGCCCTCCCCCTATCCCCCTATTGCCTTCCATCAGCTCTTGGCACCCAGCCCCTGGGTGTGTGTCCCCCCTCCCACACCTTGAGCACCCCCTCTGTAATCTCCTGGAGTGGGGGTTGCTGGGGGGGGGTCCTAATGGGGTGGGGGTCGGGCTGGAACTTGTCCCTCATTGTAGCCCCCCCCCCACCCCTAGTGCCCTCCATCAGCTCCTGGCACCCAGCCCCTTGGGGCCCCCTGCCCCCATCTCAGACCCAAGTATCTCCTTAAGGGGGGGGGACACACACAGTGGGGTGCTTAGGGGGGGCAAACAGATCCTAGGTCTGAGGAGTTTTGGGGGGAGGGGGGCTGTAGGTGGTCCCTAACTGTCCCCCCCCATCTCCATCCTTCAGCTCCTGGCTGCTCTCCACCTCCTCAGGGATATCCTGCATCCTCAGGAAATCTGGGGGGGGCACAAAACAAAAGGGATTAAATCTGATACACACAACCCCCACCCAAAAAAAAAACCCCAAACCAATCCCAAATTAACCCCAAAGCAACCCCAAACCAGCCCCAAAGAGCTTCAAACCAACCCCCAAAACAACCCCAAACCAGCCCCAAGCCAGCTCCAAACCAGCCCCAAACCAGCTTTACACCAGCTCTGAAGCAGCTCTAAACCAGCTCTAAAGCAGCTCTAACCCAGCCCCAAGCCAGCTCTAAACCAGCTCCAAGCCAGCTCTAAACCAGCTCTAAACCAGCTCAAAACAGCTCTAAACCAGCTCTAAACCAGCTCCAAACAAGATCTAAACCAGCTCTAAACCAGCTCCAAGCCAGCTCTAAACCAGCTCTAAACCGTCTCCAAACCAGCTCCAAACCAGCTCAAAACAGCTCTAAACCAGCTCTAAATCAGCTCCAAACCAGCTCTAAACCAGCTCCAAGCCAGCTCTAA
>NW_027144916.1:0-30663 GCF_026170545.1 Melanerpes formicivorus
TCTTCCCCTACCTTATTCCTGTGCTGAGATACAGGCTGCTCCCAACCTGCTGTAAAATGCTTGATTTCGAGAGTGAGCGAAACTAATGAAAACATTGTTGGGGTAAAACCTAAAGGGAAAGACCTAGCACCAAATCCAATTTGCCATCTGATCTAACTTCTGGAGGCAGTCAAAATGATCCTTAGAATTCTTCCCTACCTTATTCCTGTGCTGAGATACAGGCTGCTCCAACCTGCTGTAAAAATGCTTGATTTCGAGAGTGAGCGAAACTAATGAAAACATTGTTGGGGTAAAACCTAAAGGGAAAGACCTAGCACCAAATCCAATTTGCCATCTGATCTAACTTCTGGAGGCAGTCAAAATGAGTATTTGAATTCTTCCCTACCTTATTCCTGTGCTGAGATACAGGCTGCTCCAACCTGCTGTAAAATGCTTGATTTCGAGAGTGAGCGAAACTAATGAAAACATTGTTGGGGTAAAACCTAAAGGGAAAGACCTAGCACCAAATCCAATTTGCCATCTGATCTAACTTCTGGAGGCAGTCAAAATGAGCCTTAGAATTCTTCCCTACCTTATTCCTGTGCTGAGATACAGGCTGCTCCAACCTGCTGTAAAATGCTTGATTTCGAGAGTGAGCGAAACTAATGAAAACATTGTTGGGGTAAAACCTAAAGGGAAAGACCTAGCACCAAATCCAATTTGCCATCTGATCTAACTTCTGGAGGCAGTCAAAATGATCCTTAGAATTCTTCCCTACCTTATTCCTGTGCTGAGATACAGGCTGCTCCAACCTGCTGTAAAATGCTTGATTTCGAGAGTGAGCGAAACTAATGAAAACATTGTTGGGGTAAAACCTAAAGGGAAAGACCTAGCACCAAATTCCATTGGCCATCTGATCTAACTTCTGGAGGCAGTCAAAATGAGTATTTGAATTCTTCCCTACCTTATTCCTGTGCTGAGATACAGGCTGCTCCAACCTGCTGTAAAATGCTTGATTTCGAGAGTGAGCGAAACTAATGAAAACATTGTTGGGGTAAAACCTAAAGGGAAAGACCTAGCACCAAATCCAATTTGCCATCTGATCTAACTTCTGGAGGCAGTCAAAATGATCCTTAGAATTCTTCCCTACCTTATTCCTGTGCTGAGATACAGGCTGCTCCAACCTGCTGTAAAATGCTTGATTTCGAGAGTGAGCGAAACTAATGAAAACATTGTTGGGGTAAAACCTAAAGGGAAAGACCTAGCACCAAATCCAATTTGCCATCTGATCTAACTTCTGGAGGCAGTCAAAATGAGTATTTGAATTCTTCCCTACCTTATTCCTGTGCTGAGATACAGGCTGCTCCAACCTGCTGTAAAATGCTTGATTTCGAGAGTGAGCGAAACTAATGAAAACATTGTTGGGGTAAAACCTAAAGGGAAAGACCTAGCACCAAATCCAATTTGCCATCCGATCTAACTTCTGGAGGCAGTCAAAATGATCCTTAGAATTCTTCCCTACCTTATTCCTGTGCTGAGATACAGGCTGCTCCAACCTGCTGTAAAATGCTTGATTTCGAGAGTGAGCGAAACTAATGAAAAACATTGTTGGGGTAAAACCTAAAGGGAAAGACCTAGCACCAAATCCAATTTGCCATCTGATCTAACTTCTGGAGGCAGTCAAAATGATCCTTAGAATTCTTCCCTACCTTATTCCTGTGCTGAGATACAGGCTGCTCCAACCTGCTGTAAAATGCTTGATTTCGAGAGTGAGCGAAACTAATGAAAACATTGTTGGGGTAAAACCTAAAGGGAAAGACCTAGCACCAAATCCAATTTGCCATCTGATCTAACTTCTGGAGGCAGTCAAAATGAGTATTTGAATTCTTCCCTACCTTATTCCTGTGCTGAGATACAGGCTGCTCCAACCTGCTGTAAAATGCTTGATTTCGAGAGTGAGCGAAACTAATGAAAACATTGTTGGGGTAAAACCTAAAGGGAAAGACCTAGCACCAAATCCAATTTGCCATCTGATCTAACTTCTGGAGGCAGTCAAAATGATCCTTAGAATTCTTCCCTACCTTATTCCTGTGCTGAGATACAGGCTGCTCCAACCTGCTGTAAAATGCTTGATTTCGAGAGTGAGCGAAACTAATGAAAACATTGTTGGGGTAAAACCTAAAGGGAAAGACCTAGCACCAAATCCAATTTGCCATCTCATCTAACTTCTGGAGGCAGTCAAAATGATCCTTAGAATTCTTCCCTACCTTATTCCTGTGCTGAGATACAGGCTGCTCCAACCTGCTGTAAAATGCTTGATTTCGAGAGTGAGCGAAACTAATGAAAACATTGTTGGGGTAAAACCTAAAGGGAAAGACCTAGCACCAAATCCAATTTGCCATCTGATCTAACTTCTGGAGGCAGTCAAAAATGATCCTTAGAATTCTTCCCTACCTTATTCCTGTGCTGAGATACAGGCTGCTCCAACCTGCTGTAAAATGCTTGATTTCGAGAGTGAGCGAAACTAATGAAAACATTGTTGGGGTAAAACCTAAAGGGAAAGACCTAGCACCAAATCCAATTTGCCATCTGATCTAACTTCTGGAGGCAGTCAAAATGATCCTTAGAATTCTTCCCTACCTTATTCCTGTGCTGAGATACAGGCTGCTCCAACCTGCTGTAAAATGCTTGATTTCGAGAGTGAGCGAAACTAATGAAAACATTGTTGGGGTAAAACCTAAAGGGAAAGACCTAGCACCAAATCCAATTTGCCATCTGATCTAACTTCTGGAGGCAGTCAAAATGATCCTTAGAATTCTTCCCTACCTTATTCCTGTGCTGAGATACAGGCTGCTCCAACCTGCTGTAAAATGCTTGATTTCGAGAGTGAGCGAAACTAATGAAAACATTGTTGGGGTAAAACCTAAAGGGAAAGACCTAGCACCAAATCCAATTTGCCATCTCATCTAACTTCTGGAGGCAGTCAAAATGATCCTTAGAATTCTTCCCTACCTTATTCCTGTGCTGAGATACAGGCTGCTCCAACCTGCTGTAAAATGCTTGATTTCGAGAGTGAGCGAAACTAATGAAAACATTGTTGGGGTAAAACCTAAAGGGAAAGACCTAGCACCAAATCCAATTTGCCATCTGATCTAACTTCTGGAGGCAGTCAAAATGATCCTTAGAATTCTTCCCTACCTTATTCCTGTGCTGAGATACAGGCTGCTCCAACCTGCTGTAAAATGCTTGATTTTGAGAGTGAGCGAAACTAATGAAAACATTGTTGGGGTAAAACCTAAAGGGAAAGACCTAGCACCAAATCCAATTTGCCATCCGATCTAACTTCTGGAGGCAGTCAAAATGATCCTTAGAATTCTTCCCTACCTTATTCCTGTGCTGAGATACAGGCTGCTCCAACCTGCTGTAAAATGCTTGATTTCGAGAGTGAGCGAAACTAATGAAAATATTGTTGGGGTAAAACCTAAAGGGAAAGACCTAGCACCAAATCCAATTTGCCATCTGATCTAACTTCTGGAGGCAGTCAAAATGAGTATTTGAATTCTTCCCTACCTTATTCCTGTGCTGAGATACAGGCTGCTCCAACCTGCTGTAAAATGCTTGATTTCGAGAGTGAGCGAAACTAATGAAAACATTGTTGGGGTAAAACCTAAAGGGAAAGACCTAGCACCAAATCCAATTTGCCATCTGATCTAACTTCTGGAGGCAGTCAAAATGATCCTTAGAATTCTTCCCTACCTTATTCCTGTGCTGAGATACAGGCTGCTCCAACCTGCTGTAAAATGCTTGATTTCGAGAGTGAGCGAAACTAATGAAAACATTGTTGGGGTAAAACCTAAAGGGAAAGACCTAGCACCAAATCCAATTTGCCATCCGATCTAACTTCTGGAGGCAGTCAAAATGATCCTTAGAATTCTTCCCTACCTTATTCCTGTGCTGAGATACAGGCTGCTCCAACCTGCTGTAAAATGCTTGATTTCGAGAGTGAGCGAAACTAATGAAAACATTGTTGGGGTAAAACCTAAAGGGAAAGACCTAGTACCAAATCCAATTTGCCATCTGATCTAACTTCTGGAGGCAGTCAAAATGATCCTTAGAATTCTTCCCTACCTTATTCCTGTGCTGAGATACAGGCTGCTCCAACCTGCTGTAAAATGCTTGATTTCGAGAGTGAGCGAAACTAATGAAAACATTGTTGGGGTAAAACCTAAAGGGAAAGACCTAGCACCAAATCCAATTTGCCATCTGATCTAACTTCTGGAGGCAGTCAAAATGATCCTTAGAATTCTTCCCTACCTTATTCCTGTGCTGAGATACAGGCTGCTCCAACCTGCTGTAAAATGCTTGATTTCGAGAGTGAGCGAAACTAATGAAAACATTGTTGGGGTAAAACCTAAAGGGAAAGACCTAGCACCAAATCCAATTTGCCATCTGATCTAACTTCTGGAGGCAGTCAAAATGAGTATTTGAATTCTTCCCTACCTTATTCCTGTGCTGAGATACAGGCTGCTCCAACCTGCTGTAAAATGCTTGATTTCGAGAGTGAGCGAAACTAATGAAAACATTGTTGGGGTAAAACCTAAAGGGAAAGACCTAGCACCAAATCCAATTTGCCATCTGATCTAACTTCTGGAGGCAGTCAAAATGATCCTTAGAATTCTTCCCTACCTTATTCCTGTGCTGAGATACAGGCTGCTCCAACCTGCTGTAAAATGCTTGATTTCGAGAGTGAGCGAAACTAATGAAAACATTGTTGGGGTAAAACCTAAAGGGAAAGACCTAGCACCAAATCCAATTTGCCATCTGATCTAACTTCTGGAGGCAGTCAAAATGATCCTTAGAATTCTTCCCTACCTTATTCCTGTGCTGAGATACAGGCTGCTCCAACCTGCTGTAAAATGCTTGATTTCGAGAGTGAGCGAAACTAATGAAAACATTGTTGGGGTAAAACCTAAAGGGAAAGACCTAGCACCAAATTCCATTGGCCATCTGATCTAACTTCTGGAGGCAGTCAAAATGAGTATTTGAATTCTTCCCTACCTTATTCCTGTGCTGAGATACAGGCTGCTCCAACCTGCTGTAAAATGCTTGATTTCGAGAGTGAGCGAAACTAATGAAAACATTGTTGGGGTAAAACCTAAAGGGAAAGACCTAGCACCAAATCCAATTTGCCATCTGATCTAACTTCTGGAGGCAGTCAAAATGATCCTTAGAATTCTTCCCTACCTTATTCCTGTGCTGAGATACAGGCTGCTCCAACCTGCTGTAAAATGCTTGATTTCGAGAGGGAGCGAAACTAATGAAAACATTGTTGGGGTAAAACCTAAAGGGAAAGACCTAGCACCAAATCCAATTTGCCATCTGATCTAACTTCTGGAGGCAGTCAAAATGAGTATTTGAATTCTTCCCTACCTTATTCCTGTGCTGAGATACAGGCTGCTCCAACCTGCTGTAAAATGCTTGATTTCGAGAGTGAGCGAAACTAATGAAAACATTGTTGGGGTAAAACCTAAAGGGAAAGACCTAGCACCAAATCCAATTTGCCATCCGATCTAACTTCTGGAGGCAGTCAAAATGATCCTTAGAATTCTTCCCTACCTTATTCCTGTGCTGAGATACAGGCTGCTCCAACCTGCTGTAAAATGCTTGATTTCGAGAGTGAGCGAAACTAATGAAAACATTGTTGGGGTAAAACCTAAAGGGAAAGACCTAGCACCAAATCCAATTTGCCATCTGATCTAACTTCTGGAGGCAGTCAAAATGATCCTTAGAATTCTTCCCTACCTTATTCCTGTGCTGAGATACAGGCTGCTCCAACCTGCTGTAAAATGCTTGATTTCGAGAGTGAGCGAAACTAATGAAAACATTGTTGGGGTAAAACCTAAAGGGAAAGACCTAGCACCAAATCCAATTTGCCATCTGATCTAACTTCTGGAGGCAGTCAAAATGAGTATTTGAATTCTTCCCTACCTTATTCCTGTGCTGAGATACAGGCTGCTCCAACCTGCTGTAAAATGCTTGATTTCGAGAGTGAGCGAAACTAATGAAAACATTGTTGGGGTAAAACCTAAAGGGAAAGACCTAGCACCAAATCCAATTTGCCATCTGATCTAACTTCTGGAGGCAGTCAAAATGATCCTTAGAATTCTTCCCTACCTTATTCCTGTGCTGAGATACAGGCTGCTCCAACCTGCTGTAAAATGCTTGATTTCGAGAGTGAGCGAAACTAATGAAAACATTGTTGGGGTAAAACCTAAAGGGAAAGACCTAGCACCAAATCCAATTTGCCATCTCATCTAACTTCTGGAGGCAGTCAAAATGATTCTTAGAATTCTTCCCTACCTTATTCCTGTGCTGAGATACAGGCTGCTCCAACCTGCTGTAAAATGCTTGATTTCGAGAGTGAGCGAAACTAATGAAAACATTGTTGGGGTAAAACCTAAAGGGAAAGACCTAGCACCAAATCCAATTTGCCATCTGATCTAACTTCTGGAGGCAGTCAAAATGATCCTTAGAATTCTTCCCTACCTTATTCCTGTGCTGAGATACAGGCTGCTCCAACCTGCTGTAAAATGCTTGATTTCGAGAGTGAGCGAAACTAATGAAAACATTGTTGGGGTAAAACCTAAAGGGAAAGACCTAGCACCAAATCCAATTTGCCATCTGATCTAACTTCTGGAGGCAGTCAAAATGATCCTTAGAATTCTTCCCTACCTTATTCCTGTGCTGAGATACAGGCTGCTCCAACCTGCTGTAAAATGCTTGATTTCGAGAGTGAGCGAAACTAATGAAAACATTGTTGGGGTAAAACCTAAAGGGAAAGACCTAGCACCAAATCCAATTTGCCATCTGATCTAACTTCTGGAGGCAGTCAAAATGATCCTTAGAATTCTTCCCTACCTTATTCCTGTGCTGAGATACAGGCTGCTCCAACCTGCTGTAAAATGCTTGATTTCGAGAGTGAGCGAAACTAATGAAAACATTGTTGGGGTAAAACCTAAAGGGAAAGACCTAGCACCAAATCCAATTTGCCATCTCATCTAACTTCTGGAGGCAGTCAAAATGATCCTTAGAATTCTTCCCTACCTTATTCCTGTGCTGAGATACAGGCTGCTCCAACCTGCTGTAAAATGCTTGATTTCGAGAGTGAGCGAAACTAATGAAAACATTGTTGGGGTAAAACCTAAAGGGAAAGACCTAGCACCAAATCCAATTTGCCATCTGATCTAACTTCTGGAGGCAGTCAAAATGATCCTTAGAATTCTTCCCTACCTTATTCCTGTGCTGAGATACAGGCTGCTCCAACCTGCTGTAAAATGCTTGATTTTGAGAGTGAGCGAAACTAATGAAAACATTGTTGGGGTAAAACCTAAAGGGAAAGACCTAGCACCAAATCCAATTTGCCATCCGATCTAACTTCTGGAGGCAGTCAAAATGATCCTTAGAATTCTTCCCTACCTTATTCCTGTGCTGAGATACAGGCTGCTCCAACCTGCTGTAAAATGCTTGATTTCGAGAGTGAGCGAAACTAATGAAAATATTGTTGGGGTAAAACCTAAAGGGAAAGACCTAGCACCAAATCCAATTTGCCATCTGATCTAACTTCTGGAGGCAGTCAAAATGAGTATTTGAATTCTTCCCTACCTTATTCCTGTGCTGAGATACAGGCTGCTCCAACCTGCTGTAAAATGCTTGATTTCGAGAGTGAGCGAAACTAATGAAAACATTGTTGGGGTAAAACCTAAAGGGAAAGACCTAGCACCAAATCCAATTTGCCATCTGATCTAACTTCTGGAGGCAGTCAAAATGATCCTTAGAATTCTTCCCTACCTTATTCCTGTGCTGAGATACAGGCTGCTCCAACCTGCTGTAAAATGCTTGATTTCGAGAGTGAGCGAAACTAATGAAAACATTGTTGGGGTAAAACCTAAAGGGAAAGACCTAGCACCAAATCCAATTTGCCATCCGATCTAACTTCTGGAGGCAGTCAAAATGATCCTTAGAATTCTTCCCTACCTTATTCCTGTGCTGAGATACAGGCTGCTCCAACCTGCTGTAAAATGCTTGATTTCGAGAGTGAGCGAAACTAATGAAAACATTGTTGGGGTAAAACCTAAAGGGAAAGACCTAGTACCAAATCCAATTTGCCATCTGATCTAACTTCTGGAGGCAGTCAAAATGATCCTTAGAATTCTTCCCTACCTTATTCCTGTGCTGAGATACAGGCTGCTCCAACCTGCTGTAAAATGCTTGATTTCGAGAGTGAGCGAAACTAATGAAAACATTGTTGGGGTAAAACCTAAAGGGAAAGACCTAGCACCAAATCCAATTTGCCATCTGATCTAACTTCTGGAGGCAGTCAAAATGATCCTTAGAATTCTTCCCTACCTTATTCCTGTGCTGAGATACAGGCTGCTCCAACCTGCTGTAAAATGCTTGATTTCGAGAGTGAGCGAAACTAATGAAAACATTGTTGGGGTAAAACCTAAAGGGAAAGACCTAGCACCAAATCCAATTTGCCATCTGATCTAACTTCTGGAGGCAGTCAAAATGATCCTTAGAATTCTTCCCTACCTTATTCCTGTGCTGAGATACAGGCTGCTCCAACCTGCTGTAAAATGCTTGATTTCGAGAGTGAGCGAAACTAATGAAAACATTGTTGGGGTAAAACCTAAAGGGAAAGACCTAGCACCAAATCCAATTTGCCATCTGATCTAACTTCTGGAGGCAGTCAAAATGATCCTTAGAATTCTTCCCTACCTTATTCCTGTGCTGAGATACAGGCTGCTCCAACCTGCTGTAAAATGCTTGATTTCGAGAGTGAGCGAAACTAATGAAAACATTGTTGGGGTAAAACCTAAAGGGAAAGACCTAGCACCAAATCCAATTTGCCATCTGATCTAACTTCTGGAGGCAGTCAAAATGATCCTTAGAATTCTTCCCTACCTTATTCCTGTGCTGAGATACAGGCTGCTCCAACCTGCTGTAAAATGCTTGATTTCGAGAGTGAGCGAAACTAATGAAAACATTGTTGGGGTAAAACCTAAAGGGAAAGACCTAGCACCAAATCCAATTTGCCATCTGATCTAACTTCTGGAGGCAGTCAAAATGATCCTTAGAATTCTTCCCTACCTTATTCCTGTGCGGAGATACAGGCTGCTCCAACCTGCTGTAAAATGCTTGATTTCGAGAGTGAGCGAAACTAATGAAAACATTGTTGGGGTAAAACCTAAAGGGAAAGGCCTAGCACCAAATTGCATTGGCCATCTGATCTAACTTCTGGAGGCAGTCAAAATGAGTATTTGAATTCTTCCCTACCTTATTCCTGTGCTGAGATACAGGCTGCTCCAACCTGCTGTAAAATGCTTGATTTCGAGAGTGAGCGAAACTAATGAAAACATTGTTGGGGTAAAACCTAAAGGGAAAGACCTAGCACCAAATCCAATTTGCCATCTGATCTAACTTCTGGAGGCAGTCAAAATGATCCTTAGAATTCTTCCCTACCTTATTCCTGTGCTGAGATACAGGCTGCTCCAACCTGCTGTAAAATGCTTGATTTCGAGAGTGAGCGAAACTAATGAAAACATTGTTGGGGTAAAACCTAAAGGGAAAGACCTAGCACCAAATCCAATTTGCCATCTGATCTAACTTCTGGAGGCAGTCAAAATGATCCTTAGAATTCTTCCCTACCTTATTCCTGTGCTGAGATACAGGCTGCTCCAACCTGCTGTAAAATGCTTGATTTCGAGAGTGAGCGAAACTAATGAAAACATTGTTGGGGTAAAACCTAAAGGGAAAGACCTAGCACCAAATCCAATTTGCCATCTGATCTAACTTGTGGAGGCCGTCAAAATGATCCTTAGAATTCTTCCCTACCTTATTCCTGTGCTGAGATACAGGCTGCTCCAACCTGCTGTAAAATGCTTGATTTCGAGAGTGAGCGAAACTAATGAAAACATTGTTGGGGTAAAACCTAAAGGGAAAGACCTAGCACCAAATCCAATTTGCCATCTGATCTAACTTCTGGAGGCAGTCAAAATGATCCTTAGAATTCTTCCCTACCTTATTCCTGTGCTGAGATACAGGCTGCTCCAACCTGCTGTAAAATGCTTGATTTCGAGAGTGAGCGAAACTAATGAAAACATTGTTGGGGTAAAACCTAAAGGGAAAGACCTAGCACCAAATTCCATTGGCCATCTGATCTAACTTCTGGAGGCAGTCAAAATGATCCTTAGAATTCTTCCCTACCTTATTCCTGTGCTGAGATACAGGCTGCTCCAACCTGCTGTAAAATGCTTGATTTCGAGAGTGAGCGAAACTAATGAAAACATTGTTGGGGTAAAACCTAAAGGGAAAGACCTAGCACCAAATCCAATTTGCCATCTGATCTAACTTCTGGAGGCAGTCAAAATGATCCTTAGAATTCTTCCCTACCTTATTCCTGTGCTGAGATACAGGCTGCTCCAACCTGCTGTAAAATGCTTGATTTCGAGAGTGAGCGAAACTAATGAAAACATTGTTGGGGTAAAACCTAAAGGGAAAGACCTAGCACCAAATCCAATTTGCCATCTGATCTAACTTCTAGAGGCAGTCAAAATGATCCTTAGAATTCTTCCCTACCTTATTCCTGTGCTGAGATACAGGCTGCTCCAACCTGCTGTAAAATGCTTGATTTCGAAAGTGAGCGAAACTAATGAAAACATTGTTGGGGTAAAACCTAAAGGGAAAGACCTAGCACCAAATCCAATTTGCCATCTGATCTAACTTCTGGAGGCAGTCAAAATGATCCTTAGAATTCTTCCCTACCTTATTCCTGTACTGAGATACAGGCTGCTCCAACCTGCTGTAAAATGCTTGATTTCGAGAGTGAGCGAAACTAATGAAAACATTGTTGGGGTAAAACCTAAAGGGAAAGACCTAGCACCAAATCCAATTTGCCATCTGATCTAACTTCTGGAGGCAGTCAAAATGAGTATTTGAATTCTTCCCTACCTTATTCCTGTGCTGAGATACAGGCTGCTCCAACCTGCTGTAAAATGCTTGATTTCGAGAGTGAGCGAAACTAATGAAAACATTGTTGGGGTAAAACCTAAAGGGAAAGACCTAGCACCAAATCCAATTTGCCATCTGATCTAACTTCTGGAGGCAGTCAAAATGATCCTTAGAATTCTTCCCTACCTTATTCCTGTGCTGAGATACAGGCTGCTCCAACCTGCTGTAAAATGCTTGATTTCGAGAGTGAGCGAAACTAATGAAAACATTGTTGGGGTAAAACCTAAAGGGAAAGACCTAGCACCAAATCCAATTTGCCATCTGATCTAACTTCTGGAGGCAGTCAAAATGATCCTTAGAATTCTTCCCTACCTTATTCCTGTGCTGAGATACAGGCTGCTCCAACCTGCTGTAAAATGCTTGATTTCGAGAGTGAGCGAAACTAATGAAAACATTGTTGGGGTAAAACCTAAAGGGAAAGACCTAGCACCAAATCCAATTTGCCATCTGATCTAACTTCTGGAGGCAGTCAAAATGATCCTTAGAATTCTTCCCTACCTTATTCCTGTGCTGAGATACAGGCTGCTCCAACCTGCTGTAAAATGCTTGATTTCGAGAGTGAGCGAAACTAATGAAAACATTGTTGGGGTAAAACCTAAAGGGAAAGACCTAGCACCAAATCCAATTTGCCATCTGATCTAACTTCTGGAGGCAGTCAAAATGATCCTTAGAATTCTTCCCTACCTTATTCCTGTGCTGAGATACAGGCTGCTCCAACCTGCTGTAAAATGCTTGATTTCGAGAGTGAGCGAAACTAATGAAAACATTGTTGGGGTAAAACCTAAAGGGAAAGACCTAGCACCAAATCCAATTTGCCATCTGATCTAACTTCTGGAGGCAGTCAAAATGATCCTTAGAATTCTTCCCTACCTTATTCCTGTGCGGAGATACAGGCTGCTCCAACCTGCTGTAAAATGCTTGATTTCGAGAGTGAGCGAAACTAATGAAAACATTGTTGGGGTAAAACCTAAAGGGAAAGACCTAGCACCAAATCCAATTTGCCATCTGATCTAACTTCTGGAGGCAGTCAAAATGATCCTTAGAATTCTTCCCTACCTTATTCCTGTGCTGAGATACAGGCTGCTCCAACCTGCTGTAAAATGCTTGATTTCGAGAGTGAGCGAAACTAATGAAAACATTGTTGGGGTAAAACCTAAAGGGAAAGACCTAGCACCAAATCCAATTTGCCATCTGATCTAACTTCTGGAGGCAGTCAAAATGATCCTTAGAATTCTTCCCTACCTTATTCCTGTACTGAGATACAGGCTGCTCCAACCTGCTGTAAAATGCTTGATTTCGAGAGTGAGCGAAACTAATGAAAACATTGTTGGGGTAAAACCTAAAGGGAAAGACCTAGCACCAAATCCAATTTGCCATCTGATCTAACTTCTGGAGGCAGTCAAAATGAGTATTTGAATTCTTCCCTACCTTATTCCTGTGCTGAGATACAGGCTGCTCCAACCTGCTGTAAAATGCTTGATTTCGAGAGTGAGCGAAACTAATGAAAACATTGTTGGGGTAAAACCTAAAGGGAAAGACCTAGCACCAAATCCAATTTGCCATCTGATCTAACTTCTGGAGGCAGTCAAAATGATCCTTAGAATTCTTCCCTACCTTATTCCTGTGCTGAGATACAGGCTGCTCCAACCTGCTGTAAAATGCTTGATTTCGAGAGTGAGCGAAACTAATGAAAACATTGTTGGGGTAAAACCTAAAGGGAAAGACCTAGCACCAAATTCCATTGGCCATCTGATCTAACTTCTGGAGGCAGTCAAAATGATCCTTAGAATTCTTCCCTACCTTATTCCTGTGCTGAGATACAGGCTGCTCCAACCTGCTGTAAAATGCTTGATTTCGAGAGTGAGCGAAACTAATGAAAACATTGTTGGGGTAAAACCTAAAGGGAAAGACCTAGCACCAAATCCAATTTGCCATCTGATCTAACTTCTGGAGGCAGTCAAAATGATCCTTAGAATTCTTCCCTACCTTATTCCTGTGCTGAGATACAGGCTGCTCCAACCTGCTGTAAAATGCTTGATTTCGAGAGTGAGCGAAACTAATGAAAACATTGTTGGGGTAAAACCTAAAGGGAAAGACCTAGCACCAAATCCAATTTGCCATCTGATCTAACTTGTGGAGGCCGTCAAAATGATCCTTAGAATTCTTCCCTACCTTATTCCTGTGCTGAGATACAGGCTGCTCCAACCTGCTGTAAAATGCTTGATTTCGAGAGTGAGCGAAACTAATGAAAACATTGTTGGGGTAAAACCTAAAGGGAAAGACCTAGCACCAAATCCAATTTGCCATCTGATCTAACTTCTGGAGGCAGTCAAAATGAGTATTTGAATTCTTCCCTACCTTATTCCTGTGCTGAGATACAGGCTGCTCCAACCTGCTGTAAAATGCTTGATTTCGAGAGTGAGCGAAACTAATGAAAACATTGTTGGGGTAAAACCTAAAGGGAAAGACCTAGCACCAAATCCAATTTGCCATCTGATCTAACTTCTGGAGGCAGTCAAAATGATCCTTAGAATTCTTCCCTACCTTATTCCTGTGCTGAGATACAGGCTGCTCCAACCTGCTGTAAAATGCTTGATTTCGAGAGTGAGCGAAACTAATGAAAACATTGTTGGGGTAAAACCTAAAGGGAAAGACGTAGCACCAAATTCCATTGGCCATCTGATCTAACTTCTGGAGGCAGTCAAAATGATCCTTAGAATTCTTCCCTACCTTATTCCTGTGCTGAGATACAGGCTGCTCCAACCTGCTGTAAAATGCTTGATTTCGAGAGTGAGCGAAACTAATGAAAACATTGTTGGGGTAAAACCTAAAGGGAAAGACCTAGCACCAAATCCAATTTGCCATCTGATCTAACTTCTGGAGGCAGTCAAAATGATCCTTAGAATTCTTCCCTACCTTATTCCTGTGCTGAGATACAGGCTGCTCCAACCTGCTGTAAAATGCTTGATTTCGAGAGTGAGCGAAACTAATGAAAACATTGTTGGGGTAAAACCTAAAGGGAAAGACCTAGCACCAAATCCAATTTGCCATCTGATCTAACTTCTGGAGGCAGTCAAAATGATCCTTAGAATTCTTCCCTACCTTATTCCTGTGCTGAGATACAGGCTGCTCCAACCTGCTGTAAAATGCTTGATTTCGAGAGTGAGCGAAACTAATGAAAACATTGTTGGGGTAAAACCTAAAGGGAAAGACCTAGCACCAAATCCAATTTGCCATCTGATCTAACTTCTGGAGGCAGTCAAAATGATCCTTAGAATTCTTCCCTACCTTATTCCTGTGCGGAGATACAGGCTGCTCCAACCTGCTGTAAAATGCTTGATTTCGAGAGTGAGCGAAACTAATGAAAACATTGTTGGGGTAAAACCTAAAGGGAAAGACCTAGCACCAAATCCAATTTGCCATCTGATCTAACTTCTGGAGGCAGTCAAAATGATCCTTAGAATTCTTCCCTACCTTATTCCTGTGCTGAGATACAGGCTGCTCCAACCTGCTGTAAAATGCTTGATTTCGAAAGTGAGCGAAACTAATGAAAACATTGTTGGGGTAAAACCTAAAGGGAAAGACCTAGCACCAAATCCAATTTGCCATCTGATCTAACTTCTGGAGGCAGTCAAAATGATCCTTAGAATTCTTCCCTACCTTATTCCTGTACTGAGATACAGGCTGCTCCAACCTGCTGTAAAATGCTTGATTTCGAGAGTGAGCGAAACTAATGAAAACATTGTTGGGGTAAAACCTAAAGGGAAAGACCTAGCACCAAATCCAATTTGCCATCTGATCTAACTTCTGGAGGCAGTCAAAATGAGTATTTGAATTCTTCCCTACCTTATTCCTGTGCTGAGATACAGGCTGCTCCAACCTGCTGTAAAATGCTTGATTTCGAGAGTGAGCGAAACTAATGAAAACATTGTTGGGGTAAAACCTAAAGGGAAAGACCTAGCACCAAATCCAATTTGCCATCTGATCTAACTTCTGGAGGCAGTCAAAATGATCCTTAGAATTCTTCCCTACCTTATTCCTGTGCTGAGATACAGGCTGCTCCAACCTGCTGTAAAATGCTTGATTTCGAGAGTGAGCGAAACTAATGAAAACATTGTTGGGGTAAAACCTAAAGGGAAAGACCTAGCACCAAATTCCATTGGCCATCTGATCTAACTTCTGGAGGCAGTCAAAATGATCCTTAGAATTCTTCCCTACCTTATTCCTGTGCTGAGATACAGGCTGCTCCAACCTGCTGTAAAATGCTTGATTTCGAGAGTGAGCGAAACTAATGAAAACATTGTTGGGGTAAAACCTAAAGGGAAAGACCTAGCACCAAATCCAATTTGCCATCTGATCTAACTTCTGGAGGCAGTCAAAATGATCCTTAGAATTCTTCCCTACCTTATTCCTGTGCTGAGATACAGGCTGCTCCAACCTGCTGTAAAATGCTTGATTTCGAGAGTGAGCGAAACTATTGAAAACATTGTTGGGGTAAAACCTAAAGGGAAAGACCTAGCACCAAATCCAATTTGCCATCTGATCTAACTTCTGGAGGCAGTCAAAATGAGTATTTGAATTCTTCCCTACCTTATTCCTGTGCTGAGATACAGGCTGCTCCAACCTGCTGTAAAATGCTTGATTTCGAGAGTGAGCGAAACTAATGAAAACATTGTTGGGGTAAAACCTAAAGGGAAAGACCTAGCACCAAATCCAATTTGCCATCTGATCTAACTTCTGGAGGCAGTCAAAATGATCCTTAGAATTCTTCCCTACCTTATTCCTGTGCTGAGATACAGGCTGCTCCAACCTGCTGTAAAATGCTTGATTTCGAGAGTGAGCGAAACTAATGAAAACATTGTTGGGGTAAAACCTAAAGGGAAAGACGTAGCACCAAATTCCATTGGCCATCTGATCTAACTTCTGGAGGCAGTCAAAATGATCCTTAGAATTCTTCCCTACCTTATTCCTGTGCTGAGATACAGGCTGCTCCAACCTGCTGTAAAATGCTTGATTTCGAGAGTGAGCGAAACTAATGAAAACATTGTTGGGGTAAAACCTAAAGGGAAAGACCTAGCACCAAATCCAATTTGCCATCTGATCTAACTTCTGGAGGCAGTCAAAATGATCCTTAGAATTCTTCCCTACCTTATTCCTGTGCTGAGATACAGGCTGCTCCAACCTGCTGTAAAATGCTTGATTTCGAGAGTGAGCGAAACTAATGAAAACATTGTTGGGGTAAAACCTAAAGGGAAAGACCTAGCACCAAATCCAATTTGCCATCTGATCTAACTTCTGGAGGCAGTCAAAATGATCCTTAGAATTCTTCCCTACCTTATTCCTGTGCTGAGATACAGGCTGCTCCAACCTGCTGTAAAATGCTTGATTTCGAGAGTGAGCGAAACTAATGAAAACATTGTTGGGGTAAAACCTAAAGGGAAAGACCTAGCACCAAATCCAATTTGCCATCTGATCTAACTTCTGGAGGCAGTCAAAATGATCCTTAGAATTCTTCCCTACCTTATTCCTGTGCGGAGATACAGGCTGCTCCAACCTGCTGTAAAATGCTTGATTTCGAGAGTGAGCGAAACTAATGAAAACATTGTTGGGGTAAAACCTAAAGGGAAAGACCTAGCACCAAATCCAATTTGCCATCTGATCTAACTTCTGGAGGCAGTCAAAATGATCCTTAGAATTCTTCCCTACCTTATTCCTGTGCTGAGATACAGGCTGCTCCAACCTGCTGTAAAATGCTTGATTTCGAAAGTGAGCGAAACTAATGAAAACATTGTTGGGGTAAAACCTAAAGGGAAAGACCTAGCACCAAATCCAATTTGCCATCTGATCTAACTTCTGGAGGCAGTCAAAATGAGTATTTGAATTCTTCCCTACCTTATTCCTGTGCTGAGATACAGGCTGCTCCAACCTGCTGTAAAATGCTTGATTTCGAGAGTGAGCGAAACTAATGAAAACATTGTTGGGGTAAAACCTAAAGGGAAAGACCTAGCACCAAATCCAATTTGCCATCTGATCTAACTTCTGGAGGCAGTCAAAATGATCCTTAGAATTCTTCCCTACCTTATTCCTGTGCTGAGATACAGGCTGCTCCAACCTGCTGTAAAATGCTTGATTTCGAGAGTGAGCGAAACTAATGAAAACATTGTTGGGGTAAAACCTAAAGGGAAAGACCTAGCACCAAATTCCATTGGCCATCTGATCTAACTTCTGGAGGCAGTCAAAATGATCCTTAGAATTCTTCCCTACCTTATTCCTGTGCTGAGATACAGGCTGCTCCAACCTGCTGTAAAATGCTTGATTTCGAGAGTGAGCGAAACTAATGAAAACATTGTTGGGGTAAAACCTAAAGGGAAAGACCTAGCACCAAATCCAATTTGCCATCTGATCTAACTTCTGGAGGCAGTCAAAATGATCCTTAGAATTCTTCCCTACCTTATTCCTGTGCTGAGATACAGGCTGCTCCAACCTGCTGTAAAATGCTTGATTTCGAGAGTGAGCGAAACTAATGAAAACATTGTTGGGGTAAAACCTAAAGGGAAAGACCTAGCACCAAATCCAATTTGCCATCTGATCTAACTTCTGGAGGCAGTCAAAATGATCCTTAGAATTCTTCCCTACCTTATTCCTGTGCTGAGATACAGGCTGCTCCAACCTGCTGTAAAATGCTTGATTTCGAGAGTGAGCGAAACTAATGAAAACATTGTTGGGGTAAAACCTAAAGGGAAAGACCTAGCACCAAATCCAATTTGCCATCTGATCTAACTTCTGGAGGCAGTCAAAATGATCCTTAGAATTCTTCCCTACCTTATTCCTGTGCGGAGATACAGGCTGCTCCAACCTGCTGTAAAATGCTTGATTTCGAGAGTGAGCGAAACTAATGAAAACATTGTTGGGGTAAAACCTAAAGGGAAAGGCCTAGCACCAAATTGCATTGGCCATCTGATCTAACTTCTGGAGGCAGTCAAAATGAGTATTTGAATTCTTCCCTACCTTATTCCTGTGCTGAGATACAGGCTGCTCCAACCTGCTGTAAAATGCTTGATTTCGAGAGTGAGCGAAACTAATGAAAACATTGTTGGGGTAAAACCTAAAGGGAAAGACCTAGCACCAAATCCAATTTGCCATCTGATCTAACTTCTGGAGGCAGTCAAAATGATCCTTAGAATTCTTCCCTACCTTATTCCTGTGCTGAGATACAGGCTGCTCCAACCTGCTGTAAAATGCTTGATTTCGAGAGTGAGCGAAACTAATGAAAACATTGTTGGGGTAAAACCTAAAGGGAAAGACCTAGCACCAAATCCAATTTGCCATCTGATCTAACTTCTGGAGGCAGTCAAAATGATCCTTAGAATTCTTCCCTACCTTATTCCTGTGCTGAGATACAGGCTGCTCCAACCTGCTGTAAAATGCTTGATTTCGAGAGTGAGCGAAACTAATGAAAACATTGTTGGGGTAAAACCTAAAGGGAAAGACCTAGCACCAAATCCAATTTGCCATCTGATCTAACTTGTGGAGGCAGTCAAAATGATCCTTAGAATTCTTCCCTACCTTATTCCTGTGCTGAGATACAGGCTGCTCCAACCTGCTGTAAAATGCTTGATTTCGAGAGTGAGCGAAACTAATGAAAACATTGTTGGGGTAAAACCTAAAGGGAAAGACCTAGCACCAAATCCAATTTGCCATCTGATCTAACTTCTGGAGGCAGTCAAAATGATCCTTAGAATTCTTCCCTACCTTATTCCTGTGCTGAGATACAGGCTGCTCCAACCTGCTGTAAAATGCTTGATTTCGAGAGTGAGCGAAACTAATGAAAACATTGTTGGGGTAAAACCTAAAGGGAAAGACCTAGCACCAAATCCAATTTGCCATCTGATCTAACTTCTGGAGGCAGTCAAAATGATCCTTAGAATTCTTCCCTACCTTATTCCTGTGCTGAGATACAGGCTGCTCCAACCTGCTGTAAAATGCTTGATTTCGAGAGTGAGCGAAACTAATGAAAACATTGTTGGGGTAAAACCTAAAGGGAAAGACCTAGCACCAAATCCAATTTGCCATCTGATCTAACTTCTGGAGGCAGTCAAAATGATCCTTAGAATTCTTCCCTACCTTATTCCTGTGCTGAGATACAGGCTGCTCCAACCTGCTGTAAAATGCTTGATTTCGAGAGTGAGCGAAACTAATGAAAACATTGTTGGGGTAAAACCTAAAGGGAAAGACCTAGCACCAAATCCAATTTGCCATCTGATCTAACTTCTGGAGGCAGTCAAAATGATCCTTAGAATTCTTCCCTACCTTATTCCTGTGCTGAGATACAGGCTGCTCCAACCTGCTGTAAAATGCTTGATTTCGAGAGTGAGCGAAACTAATGAAAACATTGTTGGGGTAAAACCTAAAGGGAAAGACCTAGCACCAAATCCAATTTGCCATCTGATCTAACTTCTGGAGGCAGTCAAAATGATCCTTAGAATTCTTCCCTACCTTATTCCTGTACTGAGATACAGGCTGCTCCAACCTGCTGTAAAATGCTTGATTTCGAGAGTGAGCGAAACTAATGAAAACATTGTTGGGGTAAAACCTAAAGGGAAAGACCTAGCACCAAATCCAATTTGCCATCTGATCTAACTTCTGGAGGCAGTCAAAATGAGTATTTGAATTCTTCCCTACCTTATTCCTGTGCTGAGATACAGGCTGCTCCAACCTGCTGTAAAATGCTTGATTTCGAGAGTGAGCGAAACTAATGAAAACATTGTTGGGGTAAAACCTAAAGGGAAAGACCTAGCACCAAATCCAATTTGCCATCTGATCTAACTTCTGGAGGCAGTCAAAATGATCCTTAGAATTCTTCCCTACCTTATTCCTGTGCTGAGATACAGGCTGCTCCAACCTGCTGTAAAATGCTTGATTTCGAGAGTGAGCGAAACTAATGAAAACATTGTTGGGGTAAAACCTAAAGGGAAAGACCTAGCACCAAATTCCATTGGCCATCTGATCTAACTTCTGGAGGCAGTCAAAATGATCCTTAGAATTCTTCCCTACCTTATTCCTGTGCTGAGATACAGGCTGCTCCAACCTGCTGTAAAATGCTTGATTTCGAGAGTGAGCGAAACTAATGAAAACATTGTTGGGGTAAAACCTAAAGGGAAAGACCTAGCACCAAATCCAATTTGCCATCTGATCTAACTTCTGGAGGCAGTCAAAATGATCCTTAGAATTCTTCCCTACCTTATTCCTGTGCTGAGATACAGGCTGCTCCAACCTGCTGTAAAATGCTTGATTTCGAGAGTGAGCGAAACTAATGAAAACATTGTTGGGGTAAAACCTAAAGGGAAAGACCTAGCACCAAATCCAATTTGCCATCTGATCTAACTTCTGGAGGCAGTCAAAATGATCCTTAGAATTCTTCCCTACCTTATTCCTGTGCTGAGATACAGGCTGCTCCAACCTGCTGTAAAATGCTTGATTTCGAGAGTGAGCGAAACTAATGAAAACATTGTTGAGGTAAAACCTAAAGGGAAAGACCTAGCACCAAATCCAATTTGCCATCTGATCTAACTTCTGGAGGCAGTCAAAATGATCCTTAGAATTCTTCCCTACCTTATTCCTGTGCTGAGATACAGGCTGCTCCAACCTGCTGTAAAATGCTTGATTTCGAGAGTGAGCGAAACTAATGAAAACATTGTTGGGGTAAAACCTAAAGGGAAAGACCTAGCACCAAATCCAATTTGCCATCTGATCTAACTTCTGGAGGCAGTCAAAATGATCCTTAGAATTCTTCCCTACCTTATTCCTGTGCTGAGATACAGGCTGCTCCAACCTGCTGTAAAATGCTTGATTTTGAGAGTGAGCGAAACTAATGAAAACATTGTTGGGGTAAAACCTAAAGGGAAAGACCTAGCACCAAATCCAATTTGCCATCTGATCTAACTTCTGGAGGCAGTCAAAATGAGTATTTGAATTCTTCCCTACCTTATTCCTGTGCTGAGATACAGGCTGCTCCAACCTGCTGTAAAATGCTTGATTTCGAGAGTGAGCGAAACTAATGAAAACATTGTTGGGGTAAAACCTAAAGGGAAAGGCCTAGCACCAAATTGCATTGGCCATCTGATCTAACTTCTGGAGGCAGTCAAAATGAGTATTTGAATTCTTCCCTACCTTATTCCTGTGCTGAGATACAGGCTGCTCCAACCTGCTGTAAAATGCTTGATTTCGAGAGTGAGCGAAACTAATGAAAACATTGTTGGGGTAAAACCTAAAGGGAAAGACCTAGCACCAAATCCAATTTGCCATCTGATCTAACTTCTGGAGGCAGTCAAAATGATCCTTAGAATTCTTCCCTACCTTATTCCTGTGCTGAGATACAGGCTGCTCCAACCTGCTGTAAAATGCTTGATTTCGAGAGTGAGCGAAACTAATGAAAACATTGTTGGGGTAAAACCTAAAGGGAAAGACCTAGCACCAAATTCCATTGGCCATCTGATCTAACTTCTGGAGGCAGTCAAAATGATCCTTAGAATTCTTCCCTACCTTATTCCTGTGCTGAGATACAGGCTGCTCCAACCTGCTGTAAAATGCTTGATTTCGAGAGTGAGCGAAACTAATGAAAACATTGTTGGGGTAAAACCTAAAGGGAAAGACCTAGCACCAAATTCCATTGGCCATCTGATCTAACTTCTGGAGGCAGTCAAAATGAGTATTTGAATTCTTCCCTACCTTATTCCTGTGCTGAGATACAGGCTGCTCCAACCTGCTGTAAAATGCTTGATTTCGAGAGTGAGCGAAACTAATGAAAACATTGTTGGGGTAAAACCTAAAGGGAAAGACCTAGCACCAAATCCAATTTGCCATCTGATCTAACTTCTGGAGGCAGTCAAAATGAGTATTTGAATTCTTCCCTACCTTATTCCTGTGCTGAGATACAGGCTGCTCCAACCTGCTGTAAAATGCTTGATTTCGAGAGTGAGCGAAACTAATGAAAACATTGTTGGGGTAAAACCTAAAGGGAAAGACCTAGCACCAAATCCAATTTGCCATCTGATCTAACTTCTGGAGGCAGTCAAAATGATCCTTAGAATTCTTCCCTACCTTATTCCTGTGCTGAGATACAGGCTGCTCCAACCTGCTGTAAAATGCTTGATTTCGAGAGTGAGCGAAACTAATGAAAACATTGTTGGGGTAAAACCTAAAGGGAAAGACCTAGCACCAAATCCAATTTGCCATCTGATCTAACTTCTGGAGGCAGTCAAAATGATCCTTAGAATTCTTCCCTACCTTATTCCTGTGCTGAGATACAGGCTGCTCCAACCTGCTGTAAAATGCTTGATTTCGAGAGTGAGCGAAACTAATGAAAACATTGTTGGGGTAAAACCTAAAGGGAAAGACCTAGCACCAAATCCAATTTGCCATCTGATCTAACTTCTGGAGGCAGTCAAAATGATCCTTAGAATTCTTCCCTACCTTATTCCTGTGCTGAGATACAGGCTGCTCCAACCTGCTGTAAAATGCTTGATTTCGAGAGTGAGCGAAACTAATGAAAACATTGTTGGGGTAAAACCTAAAGGGAAAGACCTAGCACCAAATCCAATTTGCCATCTGATCTAACTTGTGGAGGCAGTCAAAATGATCCTTAGAATTCTTCCCTACCTTATTCCTGTGCTGAGATACAGGCTGCTCCAACCTGCTGTAAAATGCTTGATTTCGAGAGTGAGCGAAACTAATGAAAACATTGTTGGGGTAAAACCTAAAGGGAAAGACCTAGCACCAAATCCAATTTGCCATCTGATCTAACTTCTGGAGGCAGTCAAAATGATCCTTAGAATTCTTCCCTACCTTATTCCTGTGCTGAGATACAGGCTGCTCCAACCTGCTGTAAAATGCTTGATTTCGAGAGTGAGCGAAACTAATGAAAACATTGTTGGGGTAAAACCTAAAGGGAAAGACCTAGCACCAAATCCAATTTGCCATCTGATCTAACTTCTGGAGGCAGTCAAAATGAGTATTTGAATTCTTCCCTACCTTATTCCTGTGCTGAGATACAGGCTGCTCCAACCTGCTGTAAAATGCTTGATTTCGAGAGTGAGCGAAACTAATGAAAACATTGTTGGGGTAAAACCTAAAGGGAAAGACCTAGCACCAAATCCAATTTGCCATCTGATCTAACTTCTGGAGGCAGTCAAAATGATCCTTAGAATTCTTCCCTACCTTATTCCTGTGCTGAGATACAGGCTGCTCCAACCTGCTGTAAAATGCTTGATTTCGAGAGTGAGCGAAACTAATGAAAACATTGTTGGGGTAAAACCTAAAGGGAAAGACCTAGCACCAAATCCAATTTGCCATCTGATCTAACTTCTGGAGGCAGTCAAAATGATCCTTAGAATTCTTCCCTACCTTATTCCTGTGCTGAGATACAGGCTGCTCCAACCTGCTGTAAAATGCTTGATTTCGAGAGTGAGCGAAACTAATGAAAACATTGTTGGGGTAAAACCTAAAGGGAAAGACCTAGCACCAAATCCAATTTGCCATCTGATCTAACTTCTGGAGGCAGTCAAAATGATCCTTAGAATTCTTCCCTACCTTATTCCTGTACTGAGATACAGGCTGCTCCAACCTGCTGTAAAATGCTTGATTTCGAGAGTGAGCGAAACTAATGAAAACATTGTTGGGGTAAAACCTAAAGGGAAAGACCTAGCACCAAATCCAATTTGCCATCTGATCTAACTTCTGGAGGCAGTCAAAATGAGTATTTGAATTCTTCCCTACCTTATTCCTGTGCTGAGATACAGGCTGCTCCAACCTGCTGTAAAATGCTTGATTTCGAGAGTGAGCGAAACTAATGAAAACATTGTTGGGGTAAAACCTAAAGGGAAAGACCTAGCACCAAATCCAATTTGCCATCTGATCTAACTTCTGGAGGCAGTCAAAATGATCCTTAGAATTCTTCCCTACCTTATTCCTGTGCTGAGATACAGGCTGCTCCAACCTGCTGTAAAATGCTTGATTTCGAGAGTGAGCGAAACTAATGAAAACATTGTTGGGGTAAAACCTAAAGGGAAAGACCTAGCACCAAATTCCATTGGCCATCTGATCTAACTTCTGGAGGCAGTCAAAATGATCCTTAGAATTCTTCCCTACCTTATTCCTGTGCTGAGATACAGGCTGCTCCAACCTGCTGTAAAATGCTTGATTTCGAGAGTGAGCGAAACTAATGAAAACATTGTTGGGGTAAAACCTAAAGGGAAAGACCTAGCACCAAATCCAATTTGCCATCTGATCTAACTTCTGGAGGCAGTCAAAATGATCCTTAGAATTCTTCCCTACCTTATTGCTGTGCTGAGATACAGGCTGCTCCAACCTGCTGTAAAATGCTTGATTTCGAGAGTGAGCGAAACTAATGAAAACATTGTTGGGGTAAAACCTAAAGGGAAAGACCTAGCACCAAATTCCATTGGCCATCTGATCTAACTTCTGGAGGCAGTCAAAATGAGTATTTGAATTCTTCCCTACCTTATTCCTGTGCTGAGATACAGGCTGCTCCAACCTGCTGTAAAATGCTTGATTTCGAGAGTGAGCGAAACTAATGAAAACATTGTTGGGGTAAAACCTAAAGGGAAAGACCTAGCACCAAATCCAATTTGCCATCTGATCTAACTTCTGGAGGCAGTCAAAATGATCCTTAGAATTCTTCCCTACCTTATTCCTGTGCTGAGATACAGGCTGCTCCAACCTGCTGTAAAATGCTTGATTTCGAGAGTGAGCGAAACTAATGAAAACATTGTTGGGGTAAAACCTAAAGGGAAAGACCTAGCACCAAATCCAATTTGCCATCTGATCTAACTTCTGGAGGCAGTCAAAATGATCCTTAGAATTCTTCCCTACCTTATTCCTGTGCTGAGATACAGGCTGCTCCAACCTGCTGTAAAATGCTTGATTTCGAGAGTGAGCGAAACTAATGAAAACATTGTTGGGCTAAAACCTAAAGGGAAAGACCTAGCACCAAATCCAATTTGCCATCTGATCTAACTTCTGGAGGCAGTCAAAATGATCCTTAGAATTCTTCCCTACCTTATTCCTGTGCTGAGATACAGGCTGCTCCAACCTGCTGTAAAATGCTTGATTTCGAGAGTGAGCGAAACTAATGAAAACATTGTTGGGGTAAAACCTAAAGGGAAAGACCTAGCACCAAATCCAATTTGCCATCTGATCTAACTTCTGGAGGCAGTCAAAATGATCCTTAGAATTCTTCCCTACCTTATTCCTGTGCTGAGATACAGGCTGCTCCAACCTGCTGTAAAATGCTTGATTTCGAGAGTGAGCGAAACTAATGAAAACATTGTTGGGGTAAAACCTAAAGGGAAAGGCCTAGCACCAAATTGCATTGGCCATCTGATCTAACTTCTGGAGGCAGTCAAAATGAGTATTTGAATTCTTCCCTACCTTATTCCTGTGCTGAGATACAGGCTGCTCCAACCTGCTGTAAAATGCTTGATTTCGAGAGTGAGCGAAACTAATGAAAACATTGTTGGGGTAAAACCTAAAGGGAAAGACCTAGCACCAAATCCAATTTGCCATCTGATCTAACTTCTGGAGGCAGTCAAAATGATCCTTAGAATTCTTCCCTACCTTATTCCTGTGCTGAGATACAGGCTGCTCCAACCTGCTGTAAAATGCTTGATTTCGAGAGTGAGCGAAACTAATGAAAACATTGTTGGGGTAAAACCTAAAGGGAAAGACCTAGCACCAAATCCAATTTGCCATCTGATCTAACTTCTGGAGGCAGTCAAAATGATCCTTAGAATTCTTCCCTACCTTATTCCTGTGCTGAGATACAGGCTGCTCCAACCTGCTGTAAAATGCTTGATTTCGAGAGTGAGCGAAACTAATGAAAACATTGTTGGGGTAAAACCTAAAGGGAAAGACCTAGCACCAAATCCAATTTGCCATCTGATCTAACTTCTGGAGGCAGTCAAAATGATCCTTAGAATTCTTCCCTACCTTATTCCTGTGCTGAGATACAGGCTGCTCCAACCTGCTGTAAAATGCTTGATTTCGAGAGTGAGCGAAACTAATGAAAACATTGTTGGGGTAAAACCTAAAGGGAAAGACCTAGCACCAAATCCAATTTGCCATCTGATCTAACTTCTGGAGGCAGTCAAAATGATCCTTAGAATTCTTCCCTACCTTATTCCTGTGCTGAGATACAGGCTGCTCCAACCTGCTGTAAAATGCTTGATTTCGAGAGTGAGCGAAACTAATGAAAACATTGTTGGGGTAAAACCTAAAGGGAAAGACCTAGCACCAAATCCAATTTGCCATCTGATCTAACTTCTGGAGGCAGTCAAAATGATCCTTAGAATTCTTCCCTACCTTATTCCTGTGCTGAGATACAGGCTGCTCCAACCTGCTGTAAAATGCTTGATTTCGAGAGTGAGCGAAACTAATGAAAACATTGTTGGGCTAAAACCTAAAGGGAAAGACCTAGCACCAAATCCAATTTGCCATCTGATCTAACTTCTGGAGGCAGTCAAAATGATCCTTAGAATTCTTCCCTACCTTATTCCTGTGCTGAGATACAGGCTGCTCCAACCTGCTGTAAAATGCTTGATTTCGAGAGTGAGCGAAACTAATGAAAACATTGTTGGGGTAAAACCTAAAGGGAAAGACCTAGCACCAAATCCAATTTGCCATCTGATCTAACTTCTGGAGGCAGTCAAAATGATCCTTAGAATTCTTCCCTACCTTATTCCTGTGCTGAGATACAGGCTGCTCCAACCTGCTGTAAAATGCTTGATTTCGAGAGTGAGCGAAACTAATGAAAACATTGTTGGGGTAAAACCTAAAGGGAAAGACCTAGCACCAAATCCAATTTGCCATCTGATCTAACTTCTGGAGGCAGTCAAAATGATCCTTAGAATTCTTCCCTACCTTATTCCTGTACTGAGATACAGGCTGCTCCAACCTGCTGTAAAATGCTTGATTTCGAGAGTGAGCGAAACTAATGAAAACATTGTTGGGGTAAAACCTAAAGGGAAAGACCTAGCACCAAATCCAATTTGCCATCTGATCTAACTTCTGGAGGCAGTCAAAATGATCCTTAGAATTCTTCCCTACCTTATTCCTGTGCTGAGATACAGGCTGCTCCAACCTGCTGTAAAATGCTTGATTTCGAGAGTGAGCGAAACTAATGAAAACATTGTTGGGGTAAAACCTAAAGGGAAAGACCTAGCACCAAATCCAATTTGCCATCTGATCTAACTTCTGGAGGCAGTCAAAATGATCCTTAGAATTCTTCCCTACCTTATTCCTGTGCTGAGATACAGGCTGCTCCAACCTGCTGTAAAATGCTTGATTTCGAGAGTGAGCGAAACTAATGAAAACATTGTTGGGGTAAAACCTAAAGGGAAAGACCTAGCACCAAATCCAATTTGCCATCTGATCTAACTTCTGGAGGCAGTCAAAATGATCCTTAGAATTCTTCCCTACCTTATTCCTGTACTGAGATACAGGCTGCTCCAACCTGCTGTAAAATGCTTGATTTCGAGAGTGAGCGAAACTAATGAAAACATTGTTGGGGTAAAACCTAAAGGGAAAGACCTAGCACCAAATCCAATTTGCCATCTGATCTAACTTCTGGAGGCAGTCAAAATGATCCTTAGAATTCTTCCCTACCTTATTCCTGTGCTGAGATACAGGCTGCTCCAACCTGCTGTAAAATGCTTGATTTCGAGAGTGAGCGAAACTAATGAAAACATTGTTGGGGTAAAACCTAAAGGGAAAGACCTAGCACCAAATCCAATTTGCCATCTGATCTAACTTCTGGAGGCAGTCAAAATGATCCTTAGAATTCTTCCCTACCTTATTCCTGTGCTGAGATACAGGCTGCTCCAACCTGCTGTAAAATGCTTGATTTCGAGAGTGAGCGAAACTAATGAAAACATTGTTGGGGTAAAACCTAAAGGGAAAGACCTAGCACCAAATCCAATTTGCCATCTGATCTAACTTCTGGAGGCAGTCAAAATGATCCTTAGAATTCTTCCCTACCTTATTCCTGTGCTGAGATACAGGCTGCTCCAACCTGCTGTAAAATGCTTGATTTCGAGAGTGAGCGAAACTAATGAAAACATTGTTGGGGTAAAACCTAAAGGGAAAGACCTAGCACCAAATCCAATTTGCCATCTGATCTAACTTCTGGAGGCAGTCAAAATGAGTATTTGAATTCTTCCCTACCTTATTCCTGTGCTGAGATACAGGCTGCTCCAACCTGCTGTAAAATGCTTGATTTCGAGAGTGAGCGAAACTAATGAAAACATTGTTGGGGTAAAACCTAAAGGGAAAGGCCTAGCACCAAATTGCATTGGCCATCTGATCTAACTTCTGGAGGCAGTCAAAATGAGTATTTGAATTCTTCCCTACCTTATTCCTGTGCTGAGATACAGGCTGCTCCAACCTGCTGTAAAATGCTTGATTTCGAGAGTGAGCGAAACTAATGAAAACATTGTTGGGGTAAAACCTAAAGGGAAAGACCTAGCACCAAATTCCATTGGCCATCTGATCTAACTTCTGGAGGCAGTCAAAATGATCCTTAGAATTCTTCCCTACCTTATTCCTGTGCTGAGATACAGGCTGCTCCAACCTGCTGTAAAATGCTTGATTTCGAGAGTGAGCGAAACTAATGAAAACATTGTTGGGGTAAAACCTAAAGGGAAAGACCTAGCACCAAATCCAATTTGCCATCTGATCTAACTTCTGGAGGCAGTCAAAATGATCCTTAGAATTCTTCCCTACCTTATTCCTGTGCTGAGATACAGGCTGCTCCAACCTGCTGTAAAATGCTTGATTTCGAGAGTGAGCGAAACTAATGAAAACATTGTTGGGGTAAAACCTAAAGGGAAAGACCTAGCACCAAATCCAATTTGCCATCTGATCTAACTTCTGGAGGCAGTCAAAATGATCCTTAGAATTCTTCCCTACCTTATTCCTGTGCTGAGATACAGGCTGCTCCAACCTGCTGTAAAATGCTTGATTTCGAGAGTGAGCGAAACTAATGAAAACATTGTTGGGGTAAAACCTAAAGGGAAAGACCTAGCACCAAATCCAATTTGCCATCTGATCTAACTTCTGGAGGCAGTCAAAATGAGTATTTGAATTCTTCCCAACCTTATTCCTGTGCTGAGATACAGGCTGCTCCAACCTGCTGTAAAATGCTTGATTTCGAGAGTGAGCGAAACTAATGAAAACATTGTTGGGCTAAAACCTAAAGGGAAAGGCCTAGCACCAAATTGCATTGGCCATCTGATCTAACTTCTGGAGGCAGTCAAAATGAGTATTTGAATTCTTCCCTACCTTATTCCTGTGCTGAGATACAGGCTGCTCCAACCTGCTGTAAAATGCTTGATTTCGAGAGTGAGCGAAACTAATGAAAACATTGTTGGGGTAAAACCTAAAGGGAAAGACCTAGCACCAAATCCAATTTGCCATCTGATCTAACTTCTGGAGGCAGTCAAAATGATCCTTAGAATTCTTCCCTACCTTATTCCTGTGCTGAGATACAGGCTGCTCCAACCTGCTGTAAAATGCTTGATTTCGAGAGTGAGCGAAACTAATGAAAACATTGTTGGGGTAAAACCTAAAGGGAAAGACCTAGCACCAAATCCAATTTGCCATCTGATCTAACTTCTGGAGGCAGTCAAAATGATCCTTAGAATTCTTCCCTACCTTATTCCTGTGCTGAGATACAGGCTGCTCCAACCTGCTGTAAAATGCTTGATTTCGAGAGTGAGCGAAACTAATGAAAACATTGTTGGGGTAAAACCTAAAGGGAAAGACCTAGCACCAAATCCAATTTGCCATCTGATCTAACTTCTGGAGGCAGTCAAAATGATCCTTAGAATTCTTCCCTACCTTATTCCTGTGCTGAGATACAGGCTGCTCCAACCTGCTGTAAAATGCTTGATTTCGAGAGTGAGCGAAACTAATGAAAACATTGTTGGGGTAAAACCTAAAGGGAAAGACCTAGCACCAAATCCAATTTGCCATCTGATCTAACTTCTGGAGGCAGTCAAAATGATCCTTAGAATTCTTCCCTACCTTATTCCTGTGCTGAGATACAGGCTGCTCCAACCTGCTGTAAAATGCTTGATTTCGAGAGTGAGCGAAACTAATGAAAACATTGTTGGGGTAAAACCTAAAGGGAAAGACCTAGCACCAAATCCAATTTGCCATCTGATCTAACTTCTGGAGGCAGTCAAAATGATCCTTAGAATTCTTCCCTACCTTATTCCTGTACTGAGATACAGGCTGCTCCAACCTGCTGTAAAATGCTTGATTTCGAGAGTGAGCGAAACTAATGAAAACATTGTTGGGGTAAAACCTAAAGGGAAAGACCTAGCACCAAATCCAATTTGCCATCTGATCTAACTTCTGGAGGCAGTCAAAATGATCCTTAGAATTCTTCCCTACCTTATTCCTGTGCTGAGATACAGGCTGCTCCAACCTGCTGTAAAATGCTTGATTTCGAGAGTGAGCGAAACTAATGAAAACATTGTTGGGGTAAAACCTAAAGGGAAAGACCTAGCACCAAATCCAATTTGCCATCTGATCTAA